>NW_010147264.1:18274-38062 GCF_000699245.1 Pterocles gutturalis | reverse complement strand
GGGAAAGAGGATCTATAAGCACTAGAAAAAGGTGATTTCACATCCTAAACTCAGGATCTGTCCCAGAATACCTTATTTCATGAACTTTATGGTCTTGAGAAAGTAAAAATGTGGCAAAAGAGCTGTTCTCTTCCGCTCTTTCTCTCTCTCTTTTTCCTTCTTTCTTTTTTTTTTTTTTTTTTTTTTTTTGTTTTTTTTTTATGGGCACACACGTAATGAATTTGGTTCAAGATATTGATCTGATACTGCCATTCTCCTTATCTACTTAAGTATAGAAAATTATGACTAAAGCTACCGTTACCATTAAACAGAGTATGAACAAAGATCATGAAAAGAAAGCACAACAGAAATTCCCTTAGAAAGTACACTAAGAAGGCTTTTGAATTACACATACAACAATGGAAGAAAGGAGAATATAGCCCATCTTGGTGTAATATAATCATATGTCTGTTATCTACACAAAATTTCATATAAAATGCAATGAAGACAATGGCACTGTACACATACTGTCATTCAATATATTAGCTGAGATGTACCTAGTACAAAATAGCAATTATGATAATTAAGGCTTTTAATATATATTATTTATAACACTACAGCAGTATAATGAATGGAGGAAGCTAGAGAGGACTAGCTGGGTCACAAAGTCCAATTCTAGATGCTGTCAGAGAATCATTATGTAGATGTCTAGCAGCAGAAGAAATAATGATAGACTTTCTACAGTGAGACTGATAAACAAACCAGTCAGCTGGATTGGTGACCTGCTGGTTGCCATGACATGCACTCTGATTTTATCACACCACCAATAAACATCATTGTTTTTTCTTGGGCAGTGTCTTGTTTTAGTTCTGTTTTAAAAGCCAGCTAGGCAATTGCTGTGCCATAGCAGAAATAATAATTTCAGACAATAGTTACTAAATTAAATAACAACAACAACAACAAAAAAAAAAAACACAAAAGAAACCAAAAAAAACCATTTTAAACCACTAGCCCTCTACTTATCCTATTTGGAAGCTTTCTACCATCCCCCAGGTTGCATCTTGCTGGTCCCTCCTTATTCAACAAGAAACATAAAGATAGGTTTAACTCCCTTATGAAGTGCTTGAAGGATGCTGAACGAGGGATTGGCCTGATTGTCTGCCTCAATGTTTATCTGAAAGGACCGTCCTGCATAGAATCGAACATTTTAGCACACTGAAGGCCTGAACTCTCTCTGTGGTCACCTCAGGAAAAGCCCAAGGAAGCCACCTTCTTCATGCAAGAGCATAAAGAGATTGGGTCAAGTCTGGTTTCCGGTCGTGCAAAAGCCAGTCCTCTAAAACAAGTCATCTTGCCTCTTTAATTGGCAAGAGAATCACTTGTGACCAACACAGAAAAAGGAAATCTGAACTTTCAGCTCTATCAGTAAAACCGTTAGTGAACAGAGTTGAACGCAGAGCAAATTCTGCTCAAAGCCATTTGTTATGTTTTTCTTAATTCTGACCAGAAGTAAAGAAAAAAATAACGATGAAATTGTTACAGAAGGAATGCTGAGAGCACCTCAACTTGAGGTGGCTTCTTTTGACAAAACAATGTGTTTTATTTTTGTTTCATTCAGTAGTGTACATATGTTAATTCCCAGAAAATTATATTCTCCCTCTTAATGTCTAAAATTATTTTGATGCCAAAATAAATATTATTTTTCCAAGCTGCTGGGTTTCAAATGAAGCTTATTTTCTCATGGAAAACTGTTCTATCTACATTTTCTTTGCCAAGTCGTCATGATGTTATCAGTATGAACAGCCACCACTGTAGCCTGGTGTGGGAAGAAGCATGACTCCGGATCCAATCCATTCCCTTTGGGTCGTGATTATCCTTTGGAAAACCTTTGAAAAAGCAGCTGCTTAATTTCACAGGGAGCTATGATCACGAATGTTTTTGGCCCTAACGTGGAGAGTACATTCAGGAGAGACTCCTTACATCTGGCAAGTGAAATCCATAGCATGACCTTAAATAAAATGAACATGAGAAAAATTTTTTCTTGATAAACAGATAATGATTACAGAAGGATAGCTTATTGTACAGGGAAAAAAAAAAAAATAAAAAAAAAGCTCTGCTGGATGGTTACATATACACTAAGGCAAGTTATTTTCTTGCTTTATATTTTAGCTAAAACTTAGCCAAAGTCAGAAGACAATGTGAAGACACGACTTTTGTTGTTACTGGGCTCCAAACACGAAACAGGCTGTGATTTACGGAGACTTAACTCACAGGACTACAGGAGATCGCCTTTGGAGAAAGGTATCCTTGAATAATCTGTGCATCCAAGAGGTTCCTTTCCTCCTTCATGTTGTCCCATTATGTCAGTGACTATGTTCTTAGGAAGAACTACGAATAAATATCTCTGAAGTGCAACATGGTTTGTTTTGCAATGGACCAGATGGCATCCAGTGACAGATCTATTCAAACAATACGTTCCCAGAAGAGGACACTTCTGTTCCTCTGTCAGTACCTGAATGACAAATACCATCTATAGCTTCATTAAAATATCCAGGGATGCACCAACAGTTACATGCAAAACTGTTTGCTTCTGTTCAATAAGAAAGCACATTGTTTGGTGTTGTTCTTTTTCTTTTTTTCTTTTACTTTTTCTTTTTTTTTTTTTTTTTGAGTGTGTTTTGTTGTTGTTGTTTGATTGGGGTTTTTTTTGTGGGGTTTGTTTTGTTGTCATAAGACCAGATTCTTGTTCCTTTCACTGTCAGGAGCACCAATAAAGTCACTTACATCTTCCACCAAACAGTCTCAAACAGCCTGCATGTATAATACTACAATTAGGCTTCATTTGTTGACTTAACTTTTTTTTTTTTTTTCAATCAGGTGATATTTTTACATGTATACTATATTTAGCAACATCTGGCTGAGGTCCATATGACAAAGGCTGTGTTCTCCTGCCTCGCCTTGCCTCTAACAAAAATCAAAGCACCATTATTCACAGTTACTGTTGGGATTCGGGGTCTCTAGAAGCTTGGCAGTAAAACACATTGAGGCTTGAATACATTCCTTCCATTTGTGGCTGAATGCCTTCTAATCACTAAAAATCCTCAAAATAGTCTCTACCAGAATAAAATAAGGTTTTGTTTAAAATCTGAAATGGTTTTTATTTTGGGAATCATGTGTTATTTTAGTTCCATAGTTCTGATTCTGTTCTATATTCATCAGCAATTTATTTCTTAAGGAAGGTCTAACTTAAGCTCTGGGTTTAGGAAAATAATCAGCTGCCGTTTGTGTGATTCCGCTGTATGCTGTTTCAGGTGGGCAGGCAGGGACTATGCTCAAACCCCAGAGGTTACATCCATTTTACAGAGATTACTTTCTAACCACAGTTTGAAGGCAGCATCTTATAAATCTCTGATGTTTCACTAGCTCACCCAGCTAACAAGGAGGATTTTGTTTTTGCAAAAATGAAATTGTTCCAATACTTTTCCTACAATTAAAAACACAT
The DNA here is from genome assembly GCF_000699245.1 of Pterocles gutturalis. Classification (NCBI taxonomy): domain Eukaryota; kingdom Metazoa; phylum Chordata; class Aves; order Pterocliformes; family Pteroclidae; genus Pterocles; species Pterocles gutturalis. Next base: position 34,581 of record NW_010147264.1, on the reverse strand, counting down.
TTTGCTCTCTTCCCGTGCTTCCAGAAGGTCTCATTCCAGGTCCTACTAAATATGAGCTTGCAAACTCAGCTTTTTCTCTCTTTCACGGTAATAACAGTTTGCCAGTCATACTTCTGGCTACAAAAACAGCCATAAGCTACCTGAAGGTTACTTGAAAGAAATAAACTGGTATGTTTTAGAAACAGTGGATTTAAATCTTAATTTTAGTAGTATAAATCCAATAAATTGATAGTAAATTCATGTAAATATAATGAACATACTAATCAGGCAGAATAACACTTTGATAAGTTTACACTCACACCCACATTTCGAGTTTCACATACTACATGTAACTTACCAGGTATCACAACACTGCTAAGAACTGATAATTCAGCCACTGTGGATTTAGTTCAACAAGGAATGAGAGTTTATTTTCTCACACAGAAATACAGAAACACTGTCTGAAGGTGTAGGTATATGCTTTGAAGTACAGAGTAAGAGCAAAAGATTCTCAGCATCTGCTAACAGCAGTTGAGATGCTTGGGTTATCTCTTGGATATCATCTGCCAAATGTCATCAATCATGTTACCTTACACTTCAGGATGTAATGAAATGTGATCAACACAATTAAACACAATAACATAATAGCCAAAATGATGACAGTGGGTAAAGAAACTGCAGTTTAGGTTTAACTCAGAAAATATTGCTTGAGTTTTTGGAGTATTTTTAGCATACAACGTGCTCTTTGCTGAGGGTTTTTGACTGTTCTCATAGAAATTTAAAAGATCATGACTGGGGCATTTCTATCTATTGCACTACTGATGACTTAATTTGCAATCAAATAAGAAAAAAAAAAAAACAAAAAACCAAACAAAACAAAAAAACAAACCAAAAACAACCTGATCTTCTGCAGCTTTCTGTAAAGAATGTGTTCTACCATCCTATTGATGTTGCAACCAGCTTGCAACCTAGAGACGGTATATAGGGTGTGTAGTATTGCTCACATTTAAATGTATTTACCATATGTAACATTAGATAGCGTCATTATAGATTATAACTGAACAATGAGGACAGACTTCTCGACCAAACTTTCACAAAACCTTAATTGCTTTATTCTGCAGCCAAACACCTAATGAACTTGTGACTGGGCAGTGATTAACAGAGTGATGATAACCACACCAACACTACCTGGAGCAGGCAATCCCAGACAACAGCAGCCAGCAAAACACATCTCCCATTAATTCAGATGTAAAGAGGTTAAATCTACAAGATTCACTTGAAAACAGACAAGTCTTTTGTGTGACAGAAATAATCTGTCAAGATTTGGTCCTGTTTTACGTTATCTCTATATATGTATTTTGTTCAGTAAACACCACTGATTTTTTGTTATTGTGTGTATGTACATTATGTTTAATCCTTAAAAAAGTTTATTTTGGACATCTGAAGAGTGTTTCAGTTGTATAATAATTGCTTAATAACCATCTGATTTTCTGACTAGTAAATAAGTGACTGACATAAAGAAAAGCAATGCTCCTACATCTTTTATCTCAAACCAGTGCACTGCAAGCCACAGATGCGATGAGTTATACAGAAGACGGAGCAGGCTCCTAGACTAACTCCATGCTGTACGTGCTGGTGGTAATCCCACCACACAAAGTGTAAGAGGTTGGTAAATCCATTTGTTTCTGAGTACTGAACTCCCATCAATCCTGTGCTTATCTTAGATTTAATCGTTTGATTTGATTCACAATGTTGCTTATAGCAAGGATTCACAAAAGCGCTTACAGGAGATAGCCAGATCCGCTCCCGCTGGGTTTTGTTAGTATTTGTGCACTAAACTCCTTGCTGCAGTTTTACGTTTGTGACTCCGTGCCTCCAGAAAGAAGTGTATAATTTTATCTCAATGCATGAACATTACCTATTCAAACCCAAGATATATAAGAAAAATCACCTCGGTGGAAAACAACGCAACTTAGAGATCAACACTTAAATTAGGCATTGGGGGGTGGGGGATCAAAAGCTTGTAAATCCCCTAAATCTTATATTCTTTAAAAGGGAGCTAAGAGTCCTAGATTATGTAGCTGTTTTTCAAATGTTATGCCAACTATAAAGTGTTCAAAATCCAGATTTAGGTCCTCAGGCCTTAAAGTTCCTGCAGGGTGAATTTCTTTACAAAAAGAATGATTTTCTCTAGAAAGTCAATCTCTACCCGCAGGCTGGTGAAATTTAAATCTGTGATGGCATCTCGAACAACAAACCAAGAAAGCCCACAGGTGCTGTTTTAGCTAAATAAGCTGCTGTAACAACAAAGTCTTTATGGCATTAAAAATGCAATGAACTAACTCGAGTTTCTAAATGAAATATAAATAAATGAGCACAGAAAGAGAATTTCAGGCACCACTTCTCGAGCCATGAGACGCTGCAAGACTATGAAATTGTACAGAATGTGAAGTCGTCTCTTTCTTACCTTAATTACAGCTTTTCACCAATGTCCCAGAAGCAGAGAAAAACCCATGTTTCAAAGGAAAGAAATGTATTTATCCTAAAAAAAAAAAAAGAAAAAAAAAGAAGAAATTGGAAAAAAGCCTTCAATTTCATAGTTTGTTTCTGTTGCACTGCACTGGAACTCGAAAGTAATACTGAAGTACTGTTCAGTGCTAGAGGAAAGGAAGTTCAATTACATTTGCCATGAGGAGATCATAGTCATGGGAAACATTTAATGAGCGTTAAACTGAGAAGACAACGCAACAGGAATGAAGGCCCTTCTTGTGTCACTGATTTGAACAGCTTTTAGAAGTCACCATCTTTTCAGATCACTGATTTATACAGCAGAGTTTCTGACCTGTTATTCACACGACACAATTTAGTACACTTTTTTTTTTTAAACATCATATATTACACTATGAACCAAATGGATATGTTTGCCTGTAGTAAGGTCCGTGGGACCCTGTTCCTTGGCCAAACCATAGAGTTAGTGTTATGTATGTACTCAAAGATAAAATCTGGTCCAGGTATAAAAACATATGTCTTATAATGCAACGGTTCACCTTTGCTGTCCATCCAATTTCCCACCAGGCTAACAAACAAAAATGCTCAGTCTACTTAAGGGTGTAATACTTAACATTCAACACATACGCACGTGTATACACATATACACGTATAGTTATAAATATGTACATATACATTTAAGATGGTGATGTGGAATAAGACTGTAAAGCCAAAACATTTAACTTCAAGACAGAATTCTTCTGATATCATTGCCTCTTCACAAACTATTAAACCACCATAGGGGATGGTCTTGATAAGGGAACAGAACAGAAGATCTGATACATTGTTTCCCCAGATCTTTTTGGTAATATATTTGAGTGCCAAAGAGGGTGGAACACGGATAATCTTCCAGCTTCTTTTTCTACTGAACAGAAAAAAATCATTAAGTTATTAAGTGCTGGCTCTAGGACCACAGAGGTGAAGAGGACAACACACTCACCTGTCTACAGACTCAGCTGTTTTTAATTGTTCTTCCTGTACTCTGGCTAATTCCATTAAACACAGCAATTATTTTTTCTTCTGTGGAGCAGAAGATTATTTGCTATTTTCCCAGAAATTCTCAGAGCAGAATCTGGTCTATTACTCTTGGTTATTTGTGGAATCAAAATCACAATAACTCTTAGCTTTCTAAGAAGTCCCAAAAATCATACTAAGTCATCTAGATGTTGCTGTCATTTGAGGCTGAAATGGGAGATTTTGGAGGCACTAACTCTGAACCTAAATCTGAGACTCGGCTTCAAACCTGACCATCCCAGTGCCCAAGTTTTAGTGCTTATCTAAAAGCAACCAAACCTTCTCAGTAGCTTAAGCTCAGTCACCACTGCCATAGCAATGCTGGTCACACAGAATAAATTCACAGGTGAAGGAGACTTCTGCAAGTAGTTGGCTCCTGCGTGTTCTGTCCCTGTTTCCCAGCTGTTATGCTTTAAGCAGCAGGCTGTTGAAACCCAGCAGTGACAGCCAAAAAAAAAAAAAAAAATGACAAACTGCCTGAAAAAACCCCCCAGAAACTGCAATTTACAGTGATAATATTTGTCACTGAAGTTTTGTGGATTGTCCTTCACCCTTAAAGGAGCAAGCCTACGTGCTGCCTTTGCCTCTGATAGGAAAGGGATGAAGGTAAAAAAGATGAACCAGAAGGGAAAATGTGTCTAGAAAAATAGTTTTCTTTTAGAGAAAAATTGCAAATATTTTCTTTTCCTGCTTATAATTCATGCTTTTATTTGATCAAAATCTTACTTATTTGAAGTTTTTATGCTGAGTTCTTCATATTTACACAACATATATGAACCATGACTATGTCAAGTGGTTATTTCTCCCTCAAATTAGTAATCTGGAGAGCAGGGTTGGCTAAGTAGACTCAAAAAATTAGAAGCCCTGATATAGTCACATGTTAAGATACTACTAATACATACCAATACATCCCCATGGAAACCGTCTTTCTTGAGGCCATTTGACCCCAATTTCCTCCTACCAGCATTTAGATGGTTACTGACTTTTGTTCTTCTATTCATTACCCGAAAAGATGCAATGTAACATTTAGGAAAATATGTAAGCAAGAAAACCATCTCCATAGAATGTATTATTTATCTTGCCCTAGCACAAATCCTAGACAAGAGCAAGGATAGGAACACACACTTATGAATGTGATAGAGTTATAATGATTTAATGAGTTACAGCTTATCAGTTGAGTTGCTATGAATTACTATTTGCATGCATTTCAGCTCTCCTCTCCTTGCAGGATAATGTAAAACTTCAAATATAAGAGAAAATGTATTAAAATATCTTGACTTTATATTCAGTACGGCTACAGGTGCACATGCTGGCAGTTACAGAGGCTTAGCTAAGAGAAAGGTGCCTTTTATTAAGCCAACTTAAATGAAGTCTGTACCTAAAAGAAGCACTCAGAATTTTTTTTATCATTTTTTTCATCATGGATTTCAGTGCAACTACTCTACCTTGCACTAATATGAATGAAAGATTTCTATCAAAATGACTCATGAAATCTAGGTGGTTTTTCTTCTTCAACTTCTACCATTACGTCTTCTCTCTCATTTCTGCTGCTCTGACAGTGATTTTCTCTTTTGACTTGCTCTTAAAAGTTGACCTTAGTTGCTTATCACACTGCAGGGACTACACGGCTATGCACCAGTTTAATGTGAATGAGTAAAAAGCTCTAAAGTCTAACAATAATTAAATGTGCACTTGTATTTGATGAGAATTTGGGGGAGAATGCAGTTGTTTAACTCAGGGAAAAATCAAATTCTTGACCTGGGTTTTGAGCAGGAAAAAATGAAAAATAAAATGACAAAAAAAAGTTTCTATCAGAGTGGCTGAGAAAAAAAAAAAAGTCCCAAGCAACTAAATATTGTAATTTTGAAAACTACTGCTTAAACTCCTTGTTTTACCTGCAACTGTGGAGTCCTCCCTGGAACACAAAATAGTCCTTCCAAGAATTTGCATTCACACAGTATACCAGTTATGGGTTGTAGGACTTAAAGGACAAATGGAGAATGTTTATAAGAACAAGCATGCCAGAAAAACCTTATATTTACAGGGAAAAAATGGCTACATACAGTGCTGAATTTAATTACCCAGAAGAATGACAAACACCTACACCTTACCTCTGATCTCATTCTAGCCTCCTTGCTTCTTCACATCCCTCTCTTAGGGAGACATCATCCCTCTCCGTGACTCCCAGATCACAACAAAAGAGCTGAATCCTGTTATTAATTTACAAATGAAATACATTTTCCCGGTCTGCTTTCCAATTTTTTTTTTCCTAATTATCTTTGGAATGTTGAATGGATCTTACATCTCTAGGGAACAACTTTCTCTCGCTAAGCCATATGTTGAAGTCAAAGCCCAGTTATTTTTCTGGTATCTCTAATATGATGTTTTCAGACTGATAGACTATAAAAGAAAAGTGGACCACTCTAGAACATCCAACATGATTTTTCCCAAAATGTAGATATAAAAAGATCATAACTTTTTATCTGAACGTTGTAAACTAAAATCAACTGTTTACTAAACTTTTGCAATTCACTTTTTTTCATAGCCAGATCAACATTTGCTATTGCATTGCAATTCTCCACTACGTTATACTCTTGCTGCTCCAGTTTAGTCACAATCGTTAATGGATAAACTCCATTACAGATGCTTCTATAAGCATCTCAGTGGTGAAGCTGAAAATCTAGGTCAATTTTTTCACTTAAAAGTGAATCAAATTTCTTTCTGATGATATTGGAAAGTGTGATAGGGAAAAACTCTACTACATACCTTGGCAAACTTCGATAGACTCCTAAACCTTGATCAGCATTACTAACCGATAGCATGAAATCACACACTTCTGTGTGCAGCAGCTACTAATAAATGCTCATCCAGCTAATGCTTCATTACAGGTTGGGGCTTAGCAACTCTAGGAACCACACGCCACTCTCATTTATTTCTGTGTACCTCCAAATTCTCTCATCTCTATGACAGTGTGACCAGGCAGGAATGTGAGGACAGAATTGAGCCCCATGAGTCTATCTCATGGGGGAAGTACATAAGTAAATGAACGCCACTGAAAAGGCAGATTAAAAGAATTCTAAATAAAGTGTTATAAATCCCCTTCTCTCCTGTGCAGTTTCAGCAGCTTTCCTCTCTTGTGCTTGTAGTCTGAATATCTTAAAAAAACCCCAACATTCCAATGAGGCCACTGTGTTTCTGGACATGAAATGACTATCTAGTGGTTATAGTGTTTTATGGAAGGAAACAGTATAGGTTTTGGATTTCCCTAATTTCATTTCTAATACTACTATCTTGCCAAGCAGCTTGGCAAGTTGTAGAGGCCAACATTGTTCTGCCTTATGTTTGCAATTTGTTAATCCTCAGTCAATCCCATGGGAGCCAACGAATGTATATGAAGTATTTGCTATTATTCAAAATTAAGACAAGTTACGCAGTTAGAAATACTGATACATCTGCTGCTGTCTAGCTTTCAGGATAATCTAGTTGAGTAGGATGGTTTTTTCCTATTTCTGCCCTCACAGATGTGTGATGTTAGGCAAGGAGCACAGCATCACTGTACCTTGGCTTCTTCCTTCATAGAATGGATATAAGGCAATCTTCCTGCTATCCTTTGTGCCATTCTTTGAGGTCTTCTCATGAAAGGTGCTAAAATAAGCACTATGTATTATTCATATATTAATTTGCTCTGGCATATTGGTTTCAGGAAACTTCATTTAAGTGCACTGGGAAATCAACATCAAAGAAATGCAGAGTTACACACAGTGAATACACTCAGCAGTGGAGCAGACCAGGTTTGACACAGCTCTGAAAAGCAAAACTGAGCGTAGAAACTCTGTAGTCTCCTTATGAACAGAAAAAGAAAAAGAAAAAAAACACAAAACTCTATAACAGCTTTTCTACAGCTTTTGGGGCAGTCTTGTACAGCTTAGTAGCAAATTAGACCCTGTTAAGAGAATTTTGTAGGGCAGCCCATAATGGTCCTGGACAAAACATTAAGTGATTAAGACCCCCTAATTTTTTAGGAGGAATTACTTTTCAGAGAGTTTTGAGGTACTGCTCTTATCTTTCAGTCTTTAAAATATCTCATGTGGGACACCCAAGAACTGGCTGTTCTAAAGTCCCACACCACTTCTAAGGTTGTGGAACAAAATACTAGGGCAAGGATTTTTAAAAAACTCTTCCTTATTAATTCACCAGGGTTTTTATTAAAGAGCATTGATTTAATAATTTTCAAAACCAAATTAAAATATATCTCTATATATCTGACATATATTTTTTATTTTTTCCTCTTTTCTCTCCATCACTTTGAATACTGTTTTCACATATGCATAGAAAATGAAACGCTCTGAACTCTGAGGGTAAAAGTAGTTTCACCAGAAAGTATCAAGATGTTCTCAAAAAACTTGATAACGTGATTTCCTATAATGAACCTTGAAGCTTAAACTCTCGATTCTGTAAACAAAGGCGGTATTTGTGCACTGAGGAAAGACAATTCATAGTAATTTTGTCAGCAAAATTGTTACAGTAAAGGCCTAAGCAACACTTCATTTACCTGTCACTTGTCTTGAAAGGGCAGATTACTTTTTCCTCAATCTTGGCACATCCAATTAAGGTAGACTTACAAGCCAGGCAGGTGTAAAGTGCAAGCCAGCACTTGTTCACATTAGCAATTATCAATGGAAAAAATACATAAGTGCTGAGGCTTGGCACAACAGTTACCCTGGCAACCGTTAGCACTCAGAGCCTCAGCAGAGACTAACATGACAGTTTGACATCTTTTCCCATAAAATATGATTGCATTCTCTCTTTCTATCTGTTTTGTTGTTTTTTTTTTCCCCTTCCCCTCTTTTTTGTGCTGTTTTTCCAAAGCTCTTGGCAGTGACCCTGCCTTGTTTAACTCTAGGTGCTCACCTACCAGCGTGTAGGGCATCGAACCGAACTCCCCTCTTCTGCCAGCCCTTAGGGCATCCTCTACAGACACGTGTTGACTGTTTACCTGGCCGTTGCTGAAGAGCACGAAGGAAAGGTGGAGAATCTACATTAGTGCTACTGACCCAAGATAGCCAGAGACTTGCTGGCCAAGACAAGTTCACTCAATGTTATCTTTTTTTATACCAATATTCTGGAATATCCAGTAAGGCCCAGCGTTCATCTGGGGCAACTGGCCTCAAGATGCTGGTCCCTCTCACTTTGGCTTGGACCTTTGCAAACAGTTCTCTCTTTATTCACTAGCTTCTCAAAAAGCAAGAGAACGTCAATCAGAAGGAAAGTATTTGTGTTTTGTGGACAGGGGAAAAAAAATCTCATTCTCAGTTCCACCAAGGAACTCAGTCCAAGCAAGCTCTGCAGAAAGTCCAACTTCAGAACATTCCCCATTGCTGAACCCTTGAGTACAGAAGAGCTAGAAGGCAGCTCAGCATCTCTTTGGATTAGGCTTGGATCTGTGGGACGCTTGTGGACTAAGTTGTTTGAACTTCTTGACTGTGTTAGCTGACAAATCTGTTATTTCTATTTGGCATTTTTAAGTCAAATAAAATTAAAAGAATGATATGCCTACATAAAAATGTTGTTTATTAGTGACTGCTTCAGTTAATTTTTACCTGACTTTCCCTTTGCTGCATCTTGAGAGACATTTTCTTTTGTTGTTTTTTAATGCCGTTTTCTTTTGACATCCACTGTTTTCCTTCAGTCTTACTTTCTCTCTGATTTCTTAGAATCACAGAATCACAGAATGGTTTGGGTTGGAAGGGACCTTAAAGATCATCAAGTTCCAACTCTCCTGACGTGGACAGGGACACCTTCTACTAGACCAGATTGCTCAAAGCCTCATCGAACTTTGTTCACATCTTTCAATTTTAAAAAGCTAAATTAAAATCTTAATGGTCTAGATCTCGTTTAGGTTTATTTTCAGTGTTTTATTTTCTTTCCTCTTTCTCCCTTGATGCATGTCATTCCTGTCCTTCAGCTCATCATGTTCTCACTCACTGTCATCTCCAAATGAAGAAAAGTGGAAAGACTGCAGATAGTTGTCTTCTTTTCTGAGTGAAGAAGAAAAATATTTGGGAATCTGGATATACAAGAAAAGGTTTCATGGTGAAAGTGAGCTGATGGTTCATCCCTTATTCTTATATTCTAGAGAAACTGAGAGCATACTCTGAAAGATGCGCAGAAAATCAAAGTAAACATCTCCCAGCATTTACAAGAAGATTCTGCATTTGCTTATTATTGCATATGCTGCACCCTTAGAGCTTGCAGATTTCAAAACAGTAGGTTTTGTCTATGGAATACCACTAACCTGAAAATTCAAGATGTGAAGCCAAATCTTACTGCTTATGTTTCTGTGATCTGCTCTCATGAGCAAACAGAATCCATGGTGTAACTGTCATCAGGATGAAGGCATAATAAATAAAAGTAATAAATGTTTTAAAACATTAAGCAGTCTTTCACAGACAGTCAATCTGACAATTTTGACTGCCATTAAATTTACTGGAATGTTTCTAATCATGAACAAGAAACCAACTCATACTTTCTCTGGTACAGTTGCATTCATTAGAAGGGTGAACCAATAAACATTATTACTACTTTCAGATTCTGGGACTAACACAAACTTGTTCTTTTCTGTCAACTGTATTCTGTGGACTGCATTGCAATCTCTTCCCCAACAACATAATTTAATTTAAAAATCATGATGCTATAAGTACTTGAGAAGCAGTTACAGCCATTCAGTTAGAGAAAGGTCATGTTAACATAAATATTGCAAAGAATGATAATTAGGCAAGAAAAACAGCAAAACACATTAAAGAGAAATGAGGCAATTTTTAAATGTTAACATCTCAATTCAGAGATGTTTACACTACATTTAATGGTTCAATTTTCAATGAGCACGCCAATAAAAAAAAATTACTGAGCAAAATTATGGAAGAGAACAACAACCAAAAATGACTTTGTATACATTTTACCATCTTGAGAGAAAATGAATTGTCTGAACCTTGTTAAATGCAACAGAATTCAAATAGTCCAAGTATGACCTACTGCAGAGTAACGCAAAGTACTCTTTTATTAAGAGGAAAGTACTTAATCTTTTGATGATAGTTCATAATTTAAAATTCTGAATATTCGAAATAGTTGCAAAATATTGAATTGCTTCTATAAATTTAACAACCCATAACAGGTTGGATAAAGGTAAGAATGTCACAGCAATGTTAGCAATTTCATAGCCTGAAACACACTGTGGCTGCTTCTCATAGTGTTGCTTTCCACATAGCCCAGCTTTGATATCAAGAAACACACACTTAATGACATTTTTAAGACTCCCAAATGGGCTAAGCCTATTGTTGTTTCAGGGTAACTTCCAACTTATCGTGTATGCTTTTCAATTTAAATTTTGAGGGATGGTTTAGTCTTAATTAAAAATATTACAAGAAACCTTAAAATTTTACTGGAAGATTCCGAGTTCTACATATACTCCGTTGATGTGGTTTGTTTTTTTTTTTTTTTTTCTTTTGCTCTCGCTTATAGCTTTAACCATTTGATTTTTTTTTTTTTTTTAAATAACTTTTAAAGTAAAAAGTTAAAATTCCCTCCCAGGAAAATATGAACCATTTTCCAGTTAGGATTGTAATCTACCTAGACATCACAACCAGAGTTGGAGTGCCACAATAATGCAGCAGCAGCACAATACTGTCCCCAAAACAAGGCCATTATAATACAGCTAAACAGGGGTGAAAAAATAAAAGAGGCAAGGAGCAAGAAAGAAATGGGCTTGTAACTTATCTTTTTTTATTGTTTTATTCTTGGAGTATTTGCCACAATAAAAAGCCACACAGTTTAAGCTGCACATTTATCAGGTCAAGGAAATGCTGCTGGTTTTGTTTATTTTCACAGGGGAGTCAAAGCGAAGGAGGGATTGGTAACACAGAAGTCAGATATTAGGAAGAAGTGATTAAGACACTGTGAGAAGGGACAAATTTTCCAAAGAATTCCTTCTTTAATTGCAACCTCCTATACCCTTCTTTAAAATGTAAATGAATCTACTTAACAGAATTGACTTTAAAAGGGCTGTCATGTGAGACCAACCTTATTTTCAGAGACCTGAGAACCTGAAATATAAAGGAGAAGAACAGAAGAGATTTCAGAGAGCTTCGAGCTTTAAATGTGTGTAAAATATCTTGGCAAAAAATGTGTTCCTGTGGTTTTCATTCCCAGGGGCCAGGCTCCCTTGCCTTCATGCAGCGTATCTGCCAACAACGTAATGTCAGCAGACATCAGTCGGGCATCGCAACAGGAGCACAAGAAAGTTGCTTGCTGTTGTTGTACACAGCAGGGCTGTGATTCTAGCAAGGAAAATCCTGAACATCAGAAAGTTCAGCTACCTATAACACTTCTCTACCATTTTTCTCTCAAAGCTCTTACATCTGAATTTTATCTAAACAAAAGATAAACAGAAGATGCACAAAATTATAACAAACTTACGTGAAGGGACAGCAGAAGAAGCAACAAAAGCCATATCAAGACTATGGCTATATTTTTTTTTGCTCTTTGGTGCAAATACAACTACTTACCCAGCATTCATCATTGAGTATTTTTGTGTCAATGTTCAGGATACCTAAAGGTAGAACTGCTGTGATGTTTATCAACAGGCCATTAGTTTACAAGCAAAAAGCTGATTTTTGGTTTTGACCAGATTGTGTCTCATGACATAGTATCTATCTGCAGAAAGTTTAGCAAACATGTACTTCTATGAAAGAAATTAAATCTCAGACTTTGCAACATTACCACTACTAGGAAATAGGGTATAGAAAGTGTGTCCCTGGGAAAAAATATTAAAAAGTACAGAAAAAAAAAAAAAAAAAAGGGTGGGGTGTCAATAAATTATTCCTCGATAACCTACACAAAGGATGTAAAAAAAACCTTCCTGGTCTATGTGTTGGGTCTTTTTGGGAGCTGGGTCTTTTCTGGGTTTGGGAGATGCCACAGCCTCCCAAGCAACCTTATCCTGTGTTTTGCTTTCCTGTTAGAAAGTTCTCCCAGAAGTTTCACCCAGACCTCTCTGATGCAGTCGAAGCCTTTATTTCTTTCTTACTCTATTCAATGAGAACAAACGGAATGTTTTATTCCTTTTCCCTTTGAAGGTCTCTTCTGCATATTTGTAGATGATTGTCCTGTCTTTCTTCAGTCTTTTTGTCTCTAGACTAAACAGTCACAACTCTTTCAGGGATTACACTGATTTCATAATGTCTCGTTGCCATTTTTGGAATTTGAACAGACTCAACAGATGTATAATGATACTAGGTTGACCTAACAAAGTCTGTAAAATGTAAATATGTTTTACACACTAGTATTAGTTGATTCTTGCAGAGGAAATTCTTGTTGACTAATACTGATTAAAATAGCAGGGAACAAATTGTGTGAGTTGACATGACTTAACACTGGCCAAGCGGTTTACCGTATCAAATGAGTGAGTCAACTTATGTTATTACTGATCACAGGACAGCCCTTTGAAAGCTATCATTCCTTAGCTTAGAAACTTTTGATGACCAATATACATGAAATTTTCAAAAAATGAATTATTCTCGATTTTCTTTTTGTGTGTTCATCTATTTCTGGTGTAACAACTATTGTAAAAACTCTTGAAGAGAAGATTTTGTCAATTACAGATAACTCCCTCCTGACAACTGGGCTAGAGTGATGATATGGACCCTTAAAACCTTAGCTTTTATGCTTATTTTAAAATCAGGATTTGATGTCTGCACAAGCCGTTTGATATGGGGAAGCAGCCTTTTTCCAGGGGGATTGACTATGCACACAACAACTTAAAGCTGTGAAAACGAATCAACTGAGTCAGCTGCCGATGACTGCAAAAATGGCCTGGATGCCATTTACTATTACCTTTTCAAGCAGGAGCTTGAAATTAGGAGAATTATAGCAAAACTGTCATTGAGGAGAGATCGACTGCCTGGAATTTGCAACGCAAACCTGTTCTTATCCCTTATGCAGGAGAAAGATAAGTGGGGAAAAAAAATAAATTAACAACCATAAGAGTTCTCTCCCAGCTGCAGTTTCATCTTATTTATTGTCGCTATTTATTTATATATATATATTTAAAAGCTTAAATGATTTGTTAACTGTGCATCAAGCCAACTCATATAAATGCGTGTTTTATTGCAGCTGCTACAGTTTTTTTTTTTAAATATTGTTTATTATTATTCTCTTAGTACCTACAAACTGGTATCATGCTATTTCTGCTTCTTTGTGCTTTGTGTCACACCTGCTTGTTGAGTTGTGACTTCACATAAAGCTCTGTACTGTGGCAGGCTCTTCCTGGGCTCCTCACTACAACCACACAGAGCTAGCGATGGAATGAGGGCAAATTACTTCCAGTACAGACAAGTTCTGGGTTTACCTAGCACACCGGGGAGTCTTTTGCACAGCCAGAGGAAAACATAGATACAAAACCCTTAGATAAAAATTACCAATATCTGCCTTGTGCTGTGAGCATCTGTTCCCTAAATGAAAAATATAGCATCAGCAAAGGACTACAAAAACATCCACAGCCTTAAAAGATCAAAGAAAAAAAAAAAAAAAAAAAAAAAAAAAACAATAAAAAACAAAAAAAAAAAAAAAAAAAAAAAAAAGACATCTAGCTGGTTAGCTGGTTAACAAATGCAGGCTGGAAAAACAGGCACCCTAACTTGTTCATAGGAAATGCCTGTCACCTTCTCCATTTATTTCACACTGTGGAAGTTCTAGCCTGGATTCCTCCTTCAAGTTTGTCATGACAGAAGGAGAAATGATTTATTAGCTATTCTTCACCTGTCTGCATCTTTGTAGGTTAAAGCCAGCATTCTGGTTTCCAATGACTTTCACAGAAATGTGTATTCCCTGTTTTATTGTTTCCAATGTAAAGTCTAGTCCCGTGGCAGTTCTGTTGGCTGGTTTTATTCAAAAGGATTTTGTATATGCCTATGCATATTCTGAAATCATCTACTATCTCAATAAGCTGTCCCAGGGTCTGAGATTAGCTGAAGTGTTTTTGGAAGTAGTTGATGACAAAAAAACATGAGTGTTGGTAAATTGTGTTCTAATGGATGGGTTCCCAGCTATGCAATTGAATCCAGTTTGTCACCCCTCCCAGCACTCAGAAGGAGTTCTGATTCTACAAAACAGCAAAACATTTAATGAAGTACCACTTAATTACACTCATTGTATACCAACTTTTAGGACCCATTATTAAGGTCATCTGTTCAATGGGAGAGAAGGCAACGTGAAACAACAGGTCAACCAGATCTAACTGGAGAACAATTAAACTTCAAAAATATCCTCTGTGGTCCTGAAGGTTAGTGTATGCACTTGGCTGAATAGCACAAACTGTGGATAGAGTCAGTATGTTTTGTTTTGTTTTGTTTTTTCCCCCCACAGGAAGCATTCAGCCAACCTACTCTATCGAAAATAGTGTGCTGGAAGTGGTGGTTTGGATTTTCCATCCTACAGATCATGCTGCCTCTAGGAGCCAAAAGTACAGGGGCTGTCAAGACTTGCATTTCTTATCATATAGATGTTTATCACGTTGAAATACACACTTGTGTCAGTTTATAGAGCTGAGGTAGTTAAAAAGGCACAGTGTATATTACTATTTGATCTTGCTTAAGTCAAAAGAACCCATGTTACTCTGGAAACTAGAAGCGAATTTCAGACATTCAAAGTTAGGCATTCACATGCAGCAATTATATGTAAATAAGGTGTCTATCCCATATACTCTGGAGATCCATGGAATATACTCTCTGGAGCTGGTGTTCATCAGTCAAAGCTGTATCAGCAAGGTAATACCCTGGATACCTTGACACGCAGTTTAGTTGGCATAACTTAGGCACTTAGTGCCATTTGAGATGTTCTGATCTCAAGCAGCCATTCCAGAAAGGTGGAGATCTCCCATACACCCTACGACAGGCAGATGATTTCAGTATCATAAATTGTGTTGATACCTGCACTTAGACACCTGAATTGTGTCGTCAAATGTATTTACTCTGTCTTCATTGACTGAAATGATAACTTAAATATCCAGCACAAAGGTAGATCCTTGTCTCTAGTATAGATACACAACAGACACCTGAAAATAGTCGGTTGAATCTGAAGCAACACTAGGTGATAAACAGAAACTGTTTTAGTTTACCATTGGAAAATAACCTCCGCTTCAGTGGAATGGACAGCCATTTACCAGCTGAACAGCTGAAGATGAATTGAAACTAAGTTCTAACAAAAAAAATTAAAATTTTGTCAGTGCAGTGTAAAAGGCAGATAGACTTAGATGATATCTATGAACAACTTAATCACAGCACCAGTGTTAACCTGAAGTACTTAAAACTAAACCAGAACCTAAACCACTATGACCAGCCCAGAGACAAAAAATCATTCAAAACCAAATGAAAATAATGGTATTGACCATAAAACAGGAATTATCGGATGCTGCCTAGAGAAATAGTTACTCGGACTGGCCCTGCTGTGTCCTTGAAAATAACTGACTTTGCAGCAGATGATGACAAAAAAGCTGTTTGAGATGAAGACAGGATTAAACTCCTTGAACTCTCAACCCATCAAAAACCTTGCCACCAGATGAATGTCTAAGTTTCTATAGAAATGCATCTTTTTAGAGCAATTATGGCTATCCCAGGATTTTTGTCTTTTCAGCATATAACTGAATTATCCTGGACAATAGAGAGATTGCAGACAACTGGCTTAGACTGGGTGCCTAATATTTGGAGTGTGGCAAG
>NW_010147264.1:0-18243 GCF_000699245.1 Pterocles gutturalis | reverse complement strand
CTTTCCCTAAATTGGAGACTTAGACTTAATTTTCTCCCTTTACTGAGAGCATTTAACTTAGGGCTGGAATCCTGTTTCAGTGGATAAGGAGTGTGCTAGCACCTTTGGAGATTTAGGCATCTGTGCTGCAGTTCATTGTCTATCCAGCATGGATAATCTATCAGATAAGACTAATTCTACCTCACAAGGGTATTGTAATCAATAAATATAAAGATATTGTTAAATTCATAAAGATTAAGGTAATAGAGACTACCTTGGCACATTAACCAGGTGGTGTCATGAATGAATATGAAAATCGATGTAAATATAAAAATAGAGTTTGTTTTAAACTGGAATGTTATTTGTCATCTGCTGGATATGGTTGGAGATGGAGATATGCTATATCTCCCTATTCTCATCATTTTGTTCCTTTTTGCACACTCTATTCTCATTACTGTAAAATCTCAGCAACAATCCCGGATTTACTGTTCACTTAAACTCTGCTGTGCAGCTCATCATTTGAAACTGCTGCCATTTTTTTTTTTTTGGCCTTAATTCTGAATCGTCTACCATTTTTAAGCATCTGAGGGAGACTAAAAGGGATGGAATACTGCATCTTCTAAGACCAGGTGCACAGCCATATTCACAGATCTGTATTATTTTGTATTTTTAATCGGAGAGCTTTGTTATCTACCTTCTTTAGTCCTCCATGTCCTTAATGAGCCATACAAATGTCTGCCAAAAGGCTTTCATAATTTCTTTGCTACTTTCCGTAGATCTACAGAGTTTAATACATTTGAGACCCAGTACTTCAACAGTTTTTAATCATCCTAATTATCTTGTTATCTCATCTTGGGCAACAGGAAATTTTTTTTACATCTTCATTTCCCTCCAGAAAAATCTGCCTTTCAGATGTGTTACCAGAACTTGACTCGACTTTGTGAGTACTGATAAATAGTGGAGGCCCTCAGAGTCATCATAGAATCATAGAATGGGTTGGAAGGGACCTTAAAGATCATTGAGTTCCAACCCCCTGCCATGGGCAGGGACACCTCCCACTAGCCCAGGTTGCTCAAAGCCTCATCCAGCCTGGCCTTGAACACCAAGAGGTGTTCATATCAAGCTAGAATTTATTTGTGCCCTTCAGAGGTAAGGCAGAACAGGATTTTGCAGTATTTGAATGATAAGAGATGTCATCTCATAGAGATGCCATTTTTTAAATTTTTATCTGGAAAGTCTGGGAATATGCACAGTACTCTTATACATATTTGTACTTGTTCACCTGAGTAGACTATATTGGACAAAGACATAAATGAAGCTCACAATGTCAGAAATCTATATTTTCTCCTATACCATTATTATATGTTTGGAAATCAGTCAACTCAGACATCCCAGAAGCTGGCACACAAGTCTGTACATTTTTTGACCATCCCATGACACCCTGTTCACAAAATGCCTGAAACTATACACATGCTAGAAATGTTATTTTTTTTCTTTCAGCTGATTAGTGGTGCAAATTTAAAGCACACTGTCATAAATCACCATCATTCATGTATATTCTGGAATTATGTTTCTGGGAATGGTTTCAACAAAAAGGCATCAATCCTGCATATAGCTAAAAAGCACACAAAAAAAGAAAAGAAGAAGCAGGAAAAAAAAACCCACAACAATAAAAAATCCCCAACTTCAGTGCATTTGCCAACTTTGTTCTTGAAAAAATTATTATATTCTGTTTTTATTTTGTCTTGGAAAGTGTTGCACTTGAACTTGGTAGACCCAGCTCAATTCCCAGCCTTTCCACTGTCACCATATGTGTGAGGGTTGTGGGACCTCCTCGTTCTCCTGCTGTGGAAAGGTCTTTCCTTAAAGAAATGTCCGGGAGGGACATAAAGGATGGGCTGTGGCACACCACAGGAACAGAAGCCACAGCTAATCGAGGTAGACAAATGCACACTTCTGTGGTCACTTTCTTTTTATTTTTTTCCAGCCAGGAGGATATTCCAAACTTGAGAGTCTTTAAATTTAAAAACTTTCCCACTGCATTTTCGAGACTTGTTTCTGTGAATAGCAGAGCTTACAAAGCTTGGTTTCTTGAAAGTTTCATCTCAAGGTAGGTCTGTTTTCCAATAAAATCATTGTGCTGCTGCCATGGGAGCTTACCTTACTGCTTCCCAGGAAACCCACATGGAGGAGAGGTTTACCTAATACCTTGGCAGTGGGAAAATCTCCTTTGGATGTTCATGACTTATTAACCACCAGAAAATTCACTCAGAGATAAAAGAGGTGCATGCTCTCTGCTGTCTGCTGGGGTGTGGATTGAGGCTGATGGCCTTCCTACGATTAGAGTATTCATTATTATTGTTATCATTATTATTATTGTTATTGTTATTAAATTCCTGACTCTGTGAGAATCCTCTGGTCTCTAATAAGGGTTCCAGTGCTTCTCTAAGGACATGAGAGTGTCAAAGTTCATAGTCTATTTTGTTAGTCCAAATGATACTGTTAGAAAGACCAAAAAGCTAGCTTTCAAATTGCATGTGCACTCTTTAGATCTGATACAGAGGAAATTAACTTTAAAACAAATACAGGTAAAGATAATTAAAGATTAAGCACAGTGATTGTAATCTGTTAATTAGTCCTGCCTGTGGAAAGCGATGAGAGCAGGAAGGGATGAGGCTGGCTACTGATAAATATCCACAAAATCAAGTATCGTATGGGAAAGGATAAGTGGATGATAACTTTTGGTTGTTTCCTCCAACAAGGGAATGAGAGTGAGGCCAATGACATGAAGAGATATCAGGTTTAAAAACAAGGAAAATTAAATACTTATTCATATGACATACAGTTATAATTTCAAACTCTGTTATGGCAGGGGAAAAAGCATAACTGAGTTAAGACGCAGACCAGAGAAATTCATGTAGCTCTCAGATCAGAGTTCGGACACCATCTCTTGCTTTGGAAGTTTATAGATGCTGACAACCAGAAGCTGGGAAGATAATACCCCTTTGTACGTGTCCTGTTTCTCATATTCGTCTTTAGGTGACTGCTACTACCTGCTTCTAGAGACAGGATTTTGGCTTGGTGTGCCCTGTGGTTGGACACGGGGTGATGGCTCGCAGGTTCCTCAGCACTTTCTGTAACAAAACAGTGAGAACATTGATGATTTACAGCTCTAAAGTGCTCTTTGTGAGTGTGAAACATTAGAAGTTAATGTAGACTCTGGTTTTAGCTAGCCCATGAAGCAGTACTGGCAAGCTCTCTCACAGCTGGGGGGAACCTGAATGCCCAGAAAAGTCAGTTGGTGCAGGGTTGGGGGTTCCTTTTTGTCTTCTTGGGCTTCTAGTGTCTACTTCTGTAACGTGCATTTAATAAACATATCTTAGGAAGAAATGTTTTCCTGTGCGGGGGGTGAGGCAGTGGCCCAGGTTGCCCAGAGAAGCTGTGGATGCCCCATCCCTGGAGGGGTTCAAGGCCAGGCTGGATGAGGCTTTGGGCAACCTGGGCTAGTGGGAGGTGTCCCTGCCCACGGCAGGGGGTTGGAACTCAATGATCTTTAAGGTCCCTTCCAACCCAAACCATTCTGTGATTCTATGATCTTAAGTTAGCTGGAGAAGGTGCACTACCCCTTCAAAGATAAATTCTGCGTAGGTGGTCTGCCATGTTGCAGAATGCAATTAGCTGAACATCTCCATCATGTGAAATCTGCATATCCCCGACAGCAGAGGCACATCAGCAGCTGAGCAAAGAAAAAAGGGTGCCTCTTCCCAAGAGTCAGGCAAGGTGGAAAAACAAGAGAAAGATGAGGATACACCACCAGGAGAAAGATCTTAATGGTAACAATTGAAAAAACCTGGAATCATTTTCCATGAAACCATGTGCACAGCTGCAGTGGGACAGCCTGGCAGCTGTCTTCCTGCCTCCCTCCTCTCCTCCGTCCACCAAGGTCACCGTGCCACTTGTGGCAGCCACACGTAGCAGGGCTGAAGCTTGTCTGATTTCTTGATCTTCCCTTTTGGCCCGTGTTGCTGTAGCTCTGATGACACACACTCCCCTCATTCAAGTCTTTCTATTACCCTAGCAAGTGCTCTTCTTGCATGAAGTTTACAAATATATTTAGCTACCTGATTAACACCATTCGTTTCCTTTTTTTTTTTTTTTTTTTTTCTTAATTTTTTTACTGAGTCTGCAGTGCTACTCCAATTTTCTGACTGGGCAATTTGTGAGAAACTTTTTTTCAACTTCATTAACATTTTTCGATCTGGAAATTTTGAGTAATGCTTTTTAGTGTACTCTTCAATAATGGAGCAATGAATAATGAGAATTTATTTCCTTTTTCAAAATTAATCAATAAACAAGAAGATACTGCTTTCCTACTAAATAAATAGATTCATAGAATGTTTTCTTCATGGCAGCTATAAAAGAAATGTGACTTAATGCAATTCTAATTTTCAGAAAATAATAAAAAAAAAAAATAACAAACCACTATTATAGTCACTTGAACTGATCCTACACATACAATAGAGAACCAGCAACAACTCCTGGACTCTCTACAGGAAAACAGTATGTTCTGTGGAGATTATTTTAAAAATTTATCAGTGTATGAGATATGATTGCCACCTGTACAATCAGTTGGCCTTAACAGTCTGTTCAGAAAATACCATCTTGTGCTTTCTTGTGGTTCACTTGATGGAAACAGAAATTGTGGCAAGGATAAACAGTCAAGAAATATATTTTTTGAAAACTGGAGACTCTTCAGAGTATTTGCTGGCATGCAGACTGCATGGCAGAGGCTGTGCAGCAGAGGGGTTAGGGTGTGGGGAGCGTGAGGATGAAGACAGTTCAGGAAGAAAGGAGATAACAGAATCAGATTTTAGATATTCATTGGCCAGATTTTAATGTCAAAGTGCAACAGAAAGAGGGTTTGAAAACAGAAAAAAAAAAAAAAAAAGGGTTTGCATGGAAAAACTGCTGCCATAGCTCTGAGAGGTGTTAGAGGGCAAGAGGGAGAGAATGCAATCTCTCCAGTCAAAATTAGGATGTTAAAGCAATAACAGGAGACAATCATGTTCAGTAAACAATTAGGGACAGAACTAAAGATAGGCTAAAAACAATTTACAAGCCATATGAACTAGAAAATAGGATCACAAAGTGGAGTAAGAAACAAAATGAATTGTGTGCAGAAGAAAGAAAAATATTAAATAATAAAAACACAGCAACAAAAGTGTGTTGAGATATTTGGATTATTATTTTTTTTTAATTTTATTTTTGAAATTCACTCTATACAGTGAGAATCATTCACATGCTCAGGTAATCAAAAATATTCCTGAGCTGAGTAACTAAGAGCCTGGCCTAAATTAACTATCAAAACTCAACAAAGGGAGAGAGACTATGCAGACAGGTCCAGAAAATGCTGATATCAGTATGCAGCTGTGCTACAGAGGCTGGCACACTGTTGGGATGCAAAGGGAGGAAGAATCAAATTCCCATTTGATGTGAGTGTAGAGGGGAAAAGAAAAGCAAGGACTCTGCAATTTGGATTTTTGGTTTTGGAAGATTAAATGTTACAAAACCTTCTTGAATTCCAGTGTAGGAACAATGACAATAAAAACCAGATATCAGGTGACTAGAAATGTTTCATTAAAAAAAATAGGATATAATGCTACACTCCGATTTCAACCTGTTGTCATTGTATATTCAACGTACTAAAACTGGGGAAGTGAAAAAAAAAAAAAAAAAACCAACCTATTTTGAAGTGGAAAAATCTAAGCAGTCCAACACAGCCAAACTGCAACCTTTGCGCTTGCCGGTGTACCTCTCCCTTTGTGCGCTGCCCTTGCCCTCAGCCCAAATGTCCCAGTGCTGATTTCAGAGCAAAACATCAAAGGCAACAGAATTTCCTCTTGAACAGCCCAAAGCAGCTCCCTGCTCAGTTCTTGATGTTCCCAAAGCATCCAACCTTCTCTGCTCATGCCATCAGGAAATCTAGGCAAAACTTTTTGGTTCTGCCCTGGTTTCCAGACGTCTGGATGCCTTTGAGCCTCAGTCTCAAATAGCTTTGTGTTCCTCTTTACCTTTCTGTAAAATGGGTATTTCATAGCCCACATGTAAAATGCCTGTGGAAGGAGAAGACCTCTGTTCTTGCGCATTCCTCTCAAAAATTAGATGTTTTGTAGGAGTAAAACATGGTGTGTACGTGGGCACGCACATGTAGGTGTTGAAGTAGATGTACATATACACTGTACTCATTGTGCACCACGACAAAATGCTAGAAGTAGTGGCTAAACAACAAGAAAGAGGGGAAATCACTAAAAGGATCCTTTTGGCAATCAAATGACCATAAGGACACAAATCAGTGTTGGCTCTCAGATGCGATTGGCTGGTGTCAAATCTGACTTGTGCATTAGAAAGTGATGTCAAAATGGGATGTGGAATAATGTGGGCGAAGACCAAGGAACCAAGATTGTTTTATCGAATGCTCTAAAAAAAAGCTTCAACGATTTTGAAGTTTTCTTTTTAAAAAAAACATGTCTTACAGCAAAATTAAAAAAGAAAAAGACAGGTAGACAAAAGATATGTGAAATAGAACTTGCTTTAGACAACTGACCAAGAAAATATTTGAGAATTATTGCAAAAAAAACCCCTCAAAAGCCTCAGCTCAGTGAAAACTGCAGTGTAAAAGGCAGAGAGGGTGCAGGTTATATTTCAGGAGCACAACAGAAATCAGAAAAGATAGTGGTTCTGCTACAATAATAATTCAACACTAGTTTCCCGATAAATCCAACTTTTATCCATAATCAGTTGCCTCAACATACACCAAAAAATGAGAAGTATTTCTAAAAGGAGACAGTGCAGAGCAGACACAATTTCAGTCAAAATATCACATTTCAAAGAACGCAAATTACAGTGAAATATGTACAAGTGCTGTCCCCATCATGTTCTGGCTGAGGGAACTAAGGAGATATTTATCTGTAAAATGCTGATGAAGGACATTGATAAGCATGCACTTGGGAGGAAAATATGGAAATTAAATCACCAGGAAGCTGCAATCAAACCAGCCAGGGATGTGCAGCTATGGGTGCTGCTCTCAGCAGCTCCTACTTCACCAGCTCCCTGATGCAGTTCACTGCCTGTCTCCAGACTTAACAGCACTGGAAGCAGGGTGGGGACATGCATGAGGGGGATAGCAGAAATTGGTGTCATTTTTTCCCCCAAAAAGACAGCAGAAGGATATAACTTGATAGAAACATGAAAACAACCTGCAGGTAAAATGGTTGCTAAATTGCAAATTATCCAATTTCTGTGTGCTCTTTCCATCACCATGGTATTTGTTTAAGTCTGCTTAGGATAATTCCAGGTCCCCATTTGAATTAAGATCTCTTTGGTTAGGAAGACCACAGGGGGCTGGTTTGTGACAGGATAAATCAGGATATCAGGTATGGACTAGGCTATACCAGGAACCTGAGCTAGTCAACAGCGGTGGAGGGATACAGCAATTTGTGTACAACTGGGAGGAAAAGAAACCCAAAACCCATTTTGCAAGCACTTGGCATTTAGCAAAAATGAGCCTAAAAATGAGGGAATAGAAAATTTTAAATATTAAAACATTGCAAGCAAATTCACACTGATAAGAAGAGATTATCATCTGGATATTAAGCAACACTCATCCAAAGTGTGGAACATGATCTGGTTTTTTCTGTCGGCAGCATGTTCCCCTGTTTCCATTTTAATAATGATCTTCATATGTTCGTGCTTAAAATGATTCAGCAGTTCTTTTTTTCCCCTCTCTTGCATAAAATTCTGCTGACTTTACAAATGCAAGTAGAAAATTTAATTTTATTCACTCTCAGCTCTCCTAGTAACAGTAATTAGACACAATTAGGAGTAGTACAGTAGGGATAGCTACTCCTTTGGGTACTTTTATTTGTCTCTTACTTCAGGATACTTTTTTTCAAAGTTTCAGGACGTTGTGGCAATAATGAAAAGCATTTGTTCATTCGTAGCCCTTTGGACTAGGTGTTTATCCAAATCCCGCTATCTATAAGACGGGGGAAATGGTCCCACTTGCAAGCTCGCTCATATCACTTTACTTACAGGATCCTCTGCCCACCACTTCCAAGCAGCCATCTACCAAAGAGGGCTGAAAAGCTGCTTTCACACTGCAAACCAACAGCTTCCAGCACCACAGACCAGGATACAGAAGGTATCATCTATAGCATTTTATAAATATTTTAGGAAAAAAACATTACTTTTTGATTGTTTTAAAAATGTCTGTGTTATCAGTACATCTAATTATTTTGACTTATATCATTTGAGAAGGATGAAAATAAAAAGAAAAAGTTGGGTTTTTTTTGTTTTTTTTTTTTTTTTTTTTTTTTTTTTTTGTTTTTGTTTTTG
Organism: Pterocles gutturalis; assembly: GCF_000699245.1. Taxonomy (NCBI): domain Eukaryota; kingdom Metazoa; phylum Chordata; class Aves; order Pterocliformes; family Pteroclidae; genus Pterocles; species Pterocles gutturalis. The sequence goes on along the minus strand of NW_010147264.1, from coordinate 9,870 downwards.
TTTTTTTTTATACAGCTAATACAAGCTCCATTGATGTTATCTCTTACACTTTGTAGAAAGGCAGCCACAGCCCTATCTGTATATCACATAGTCTGCTCTCTCTTACCTGGTCTGGTACCGGAGAGGCAATTGTCGTAACTGTTTGATCCACAGATCTCAAAGTAACACGCAGATATTAATGAAGCCATGGCACACCCGAGTAAAGTAGCTTCATACTTCAAAACCATTAGCAATGGGGCGTACACAACTCAAGCACACCATGCTTAGCACACCAAATTCCTGGCTAATATAAAGGGAACAAATAAAAAAAACCATGGCAAATATTATTGCCATGCAGTAATAGCTTGCCAGCTTAAGGGAAAGGATTTCTTTCAAAGTCTGTGCTTGGTTTCTTAGGAGCAAAATCCAGACTAACTTAAGGCTGTGCTTAGCTTTTAAACGTGTTTTAGTAATTCACAAACTTCATTCCGGTAGTGAACAAGACTTAACGTTGCTTTAATTAAGTGCCTTGCTCTCCTCCCAAATACTGTTAGACCTTGGTTAGTCTGGAAAAAAAAAGAAAAAAAAAAAAAAAACCAAACCCAAAACTACATTCATTTTCCTTCTGCCTCCCCATTTCATTTACAGTGTCATTTGTCTCCGTGATGATGCAGCAGAAATAAAGCTGTGCTTGGCTAGTTTGCATTGCACCACTCCAGCTCTCCGTGCTTTCCTCCTGATTTACAGCATCTCGGCTCATCCCACCACATCAATCACCGCAGCTCTCACCGCTGAAGGAACAGTAAGGAGGAAGATGCAAAAGTGGAGGTGGGGGAGGAGGGGTACCCGGCCCACAGAGTGCCAACGTAAGGAATGGCTGGTGTTAAATTTCTGTCTGCAGAGACAGGGAGATAAAATCTGGCATGTGAGGCGTCTTAGCTAGGAATGACTGTTCTAACTTCATTAAAGTGCGATTACTGGATTCAGGAGGGAAATGATGCCTCCTTTAAGGGAACGTATAATCAGTAACACAGCTTTTTCCCTAAAGGGAAATCTGTATGACAAATAGCTTGCGAGATAAATGGGTTATTTCTATGATAATTCTATGTTGTCCTCGACAGTCTAAAGGCAAATGCAGGTAACTGTAAGGTAGATGAAATACAAGCCTGACATTTCAGTATGTTATTAGCTACGTGTGGGATATGCAGAATGTTCCCGAAATACAGACAGTCCTTGCTTCTGTGGGATTGCAAATAACCAGTTCTCAGCCCCCCATGGAAGTATAGACCAAATGTTGCTCTCGAGCTGTGCCTTACATTTCGAGACAGATTTCCTTTCCCGCTGCGGTATTGCCCTTTCCAATTAAAGGCATTTTATGCTAAACCATCGATTTTTCAGTTTCTGTTCTCTGCCAATCACTTTTCCCTCACATTTAACATCTGTTTTCTTTCTTCGTTGCTTTAAAAAAAAAAAAAAAAAAAAATCATGGGTTTGGACAATATTCCCAATGCAGATATCCTTTCCTATCTGAAACATAGTGGAAATGCAACTCTGGCTTAGAGCTTCGAAGCTCAAATTTCTCTATTATGATAGGAAAAGTGGAAAGCCAAGACATAAACATGCCTGAACTTCAAGTGCATTTTGTTTTCCCAGCGTTGTTCTTGGTCTTATATGATTGTTAACTCTGCTGATTCCAGCAGAATTATTCCTGGCTTAGACCATCATAAGGGAAAGGGGGAATAAAGATTAATGTAAAAAGCACTTAAAAAATAAAAATCTAAGATACTTTGTTACCTGTGTGTTCAAACCTTGGAATATTTTCTTGATACCTAGTAACACAATATTTTATTGAAAGTATATGCTGCTTTGGATCAAGTAAAAATTAAACAAAAGTTTCCAAAATTTGGATATATACACACAGTCGGACAAGGTTTTTCTCCCTGTGTATAAGAAAAACAAAATCTTAATAATTTTTTCAAATTTTTTGTTTTCCCCAGCTCTTATATTCTTTTAAAGTGACATTTCTGATATGTCACATAGAAATTTACAAATTGTTAAAAGCAAACCGTTAACTTTTCCTTGGTCTCTCTTCCTCTCCCACATGCGTATGTGCAGATACATCGGACATCTCGGATGCGTGAGGAGCCAGCCCAATTAGGAATAAGGAATAAACTTAACCTACCAAAAGAATGTAAAAATTCATAGCAGACAAAAATTCTAGGCCAAATTTAATGACTCTATGTCTTTCTACCTTCTACCTGAATTTTTTTTTTTTTTTTTTTTGTCGTTTAAATGTCATCACTGCTCATTTTTACAGTGATACCAGAAAGTCAGGAGGATGCACAAAAGACACACCAGCCCTGGACCGAGTATGTATCCTAACATCTCACCTTCTGTATATTTCTCTTTTTGCTTAGCAAAATGTACAATTGCTCTTTCTGGATGTAACTCCTATTTTGTTTTGGACACTCAGGTTTCTTTGTCAATGCTTAAACAATTACCTGTGTGATTTTTATGTTGTTTATGAGAAGAAACTGGCATAGCATCCACTAATACCAAGAAGTGGGAACTTGGCTTCATTTTTTGTAGAAATAATACTGTGCATTATGTTCCACATTTTGGTTTAGAATGACGAGCTATATCTGACCCTAAACCCAAGGTTTCTGAGCTCCGGCGATAGGATCACAACAGTAAGTGATAATCCTAAAACAAAACACTGACTTAACCAGAATTTCATTATCACAACTTGTATCGCTAAATAATAAAGTCCCTGGGACCAAACGGCTTTTGTGTCCACATGACTCAGAAGTATTCCCTTCTAGAGGAGATTTTATGGCCAGAGTTAATTGAGGCAGAGCAAAGAGCTAACAGTTTTTTGCAGTGGGAAGATTGAAGGTCCACGGCTTGCTCCCTGTTTTTCTGCACAGGCGTTAAGGGTTAGCTGGATGGTGCCTTCCAACAGGGACATCATGGTGACTGAACTAACAAACCAAAAGGGAAAACAGCATCTGTACCTCCCATGTTGCACTTGGCAATGCTGTAGACCCTAAATATGATCTGGTTGGAGTGTGGCCAGACAAGAAACTGGAAAGAAGAGTTGACTCAGTAACAGAGAATGTGATTTATAGGCAGCCTGACCCAATATTAACAAAAATGAGAGCTCCACAGTTTGAAAGCTGAGGGGGGAAAAAAGGGAAAAGGTGAAAAGAGTGGGGTATGTGTCAATCAAAAGCACAAGAGCTGAACAAACAGGGTAGCTCTGGTAGATGAAAGCCTTTAACCAGACAAAGAGAAAACTGGCCTTGCAGAGCAACGCGGGATCTGTAGAAGAAGACACACACCTAGAAAGGCTACAGACAGCCTTGATCCATATGACCCTGAGCAGGTAAAAAGATTAGGATCTTGCTTGTGCTTAACGCAGTTTGTTTGATGTTCAAATGCTTTCTCCGAATTTCTGCCTCTAAGGCTCAGCCTTCCTTCTCAGGACAGTTCTCTTAAGCAACTGATTTCTGGAGACCTAGGAGCTGTGAAGCAGAAGGTTGGAGCTGGACATAGCAACAGCCACAGGGGTTGAGGAGCAAAACCATTAAGCCCCGTCCTCAGTGAATCCACATCTTAGATCTAACCTACCACCATGTCCCTCCCGTTCTACCAGAGCATAACCTTAAAGACATCAGTGGGGAGGCACTGATGGAAAAGGGATTTCTGCAGTTGAATTCCAGGCTGCAGACTGCTGTGCTTGTGATGCATGCCAGAGTCATTATGAAAATGATGAATTGTGACTGATCCTCAGGAAACTTTGGTATTCATAGTCCTCCAGACACATCTTGCCTCTTATACTCAGTTAAAATTGCAGGTGTTCTCCCTCTAAATAAAGCATATTAATGTCTGCCTGTAATTTTGCTAGAGTACGCAGGCTTTATCCCTGTGCTTAGTTGGAGTAGTGTGTGGGAAACAGAGTAACATTTGGGTGCTGTGGATGTCTGTAACGGTGTGAACAGGAAGACATTGTGGTCTTAGAAGTGCAGTCGGTTGGAATTCTTCCTAGTTTAAATAACTGATGACAAATAAGGCTGCCTTGACGTGGTAGAAGGTGTTATGTTTTTTTGTTTTTTTGTTTTTTTTGTTTTTTTTATAAAATATAGCATTACGTGAGTGTCTTCTGGATTACAGCATGATTAGGAGATACTTTAATAACAAGTTATCAGGCAGCTTGGATAAGATAGTTGGTTTATCAAGAGATGAGCCTGTCAGCTCATTAAGTGTAGAGTCAGCTCCAGACTGTAGACACCTAAATTTGGAAGTCTCAATACACGTACAGGGGAGCTGGATTCCTAATTTTTCACTATACTCAGTGATAACCATCACAATGAAAGGACTCTGAAGAATTGCTCAGATACCTCTAGTATGCACACATTCAGCTAGGCTCCACTGACTATGTTAACTAGCTCCTAATTAGCTAGAAAAGTGAATTAGGTGTCTCGTTCAACACCTGCTCCTAGATAACTACAATCCAGAACCAAATCCCAGGTCAATGGTGTGATGCTGCAATTAAAGTGACATAAATGCACTGAAGTTTAATCAGTGGGATAATCAGTGGTATAATGCTGTTCTCTCAAGCCCAGGAGGCTGTGGATAGAGAAGGGTTGTCAAATTATTAACAAAGTTCTCCATTGCAAGAATGCTTTTCTAACACCGGCAATAAAGAATGGTAATTACCTGTTCTTGATTTCTGCCCAAGTAAACCTAGGACTTGTTATAATAACTGTAATAGGACCGGTCAGCATTTAACCTAGTAGAAGTAACAGAGGCAAATTAAGGCTTAAGAAATCTGATCATCAGCACAACTGGTGTATTGAGGGAAGAATGAAGATTATGGTCTAGAATGTAGATATCCATGTCTGAAATACTGGTTAGACATTAACTGCTGTAGTGATTATATGTATTAGGCCGGTTATTATTTCAATTCACTCACTAACATTGTAATAGATCTCAGTTTGCCCTGGGGAATTTGGTACATAAGGGCTTGTTACCTATTGATTCTCTAAGAAAAGAAAAAAGCTGGTTTCCAGCTGATCTAATATTATGTCTAGAAACCCATATATGAATTATTTGGAATCTTTAAAGGGAAAAACTTACCTAGCTTAGTTTTAATAAGCAGACTTTTTGTACTAAAGATAACATATATATATATATATATACATGCAATGTTGCAGATATTTTATAATGGGATACAGAAAAGAAAAATGAAAAATAAAAAATAGTTTTGATTTACACATAACTTATTGAATTATTTCATAGAATGTTTATTGTTGCATCTAACTTTCCTTGGACTTGTATATTTCTAGAAAGAATATGAGGCTTTCCTTTGCCTACATCCTAATCGGTACATCAACTATTATTTTCTTTTTGGCATATTCATGGCAAGAGAACATTTAGCATTTATGATCTTCGTTTAAACAGGCAATATATTTTTGTCCTGAAGGCCAAAGGAGGAATTGGGTAATTTCCCACAGCCATAAATATTTGTTTTGGGGCAAAATTTCACTGTAGTACTGTGACAGATGAGCCTGAGATTGTGCATCTGCTCATGCAGGACAGATACAGCTCTTTAGCTCTGAGTTTCTCTCTTGCATGATCAGTGGTTGAAAATACTCAGATACTGAAGTACAAAACAAGAAAATAAACTTAACAAATTTGGAATGGAAAATTAGAGAGAGGGACACACAGCCGGGGAATGAAGGGAACTCCCTAGCATCCATTTCTGTGATCATCTAGACTTTCGGTGACAGAGAAGAAACTAGTGTAGACCTGGAATAATACATCCAAACCAAATAATATTGGTTAGAAATTGTCCTTAGACTGGTTAGACTATGGAAGATTTTTACTGGAATTTTAAACTCTTGATCAAAACCACTAAAACGAATCTGGATTTTTCACTTTACAATTGCAGTTAATACATTCCTTTAAAACCTGATTGTTTTCCAAGGAGCTAAGACAAATAATGCAAATAAGATCAAACAAAGGATGCAAAAAGGATCACACAGACAATCAGTAGCATTTTCAGTGCAACTTCTGTTTCGTTTTGCTCCGCTTGTGGACTGAATTAACATACCTAAGGAAAAATGAGGGAGGGATGGTACATCTACTCCTCCTCCATGCTGATGACAGGATTTAACAGGTAAATGATGACTTCACTTGTTCTGGTCATGGCAGACCAAAAGTGGCCACCTGGAGGTCACTTACTTGTAAGCTGCCTGGCAATTAATGAAAATGCAGTGCAAAGCATGGTCATGTAAACAACTGGGAATAAAGGAAAGGTGAACCATGAAAATAGTTTTCCTTTTTCTTTTTCCCTTTTTTTTTTTCTGCATCAATTTACCGGATATAAAACAAAAATTATCCAAATAGAAAACAAAACAAGGTTCCAGAACTGTAATTTGATGTCACTGGAAGAAGGGACGCAGAGAAAGGCAGGAGGAATATAATAACGAGGACTCTGAGTTCAGAGTATTTATATTAAAATGACTTCAGGGGTCAGCAAAGCTACAGGACAGTGTGATATGATAGTAATTTTTGGTTCAGGATGCTTAACTAAGCAAGAATAAGTAGAGTCCTCCCAGACTGGATCAAGTACCAACATAAAAAGTTCATCAGTATGGATATAAGAAACTTTCTCAGGGAATTGATATTTATTTTAAAAAATGGATGTTGGAATCTATTTCCAAGACTAGATCAGGCTTTGCAAATAGAAAATAAAAGTGAGAAAAAGGCTGTCACAGGATTCATAATTAGATGTTGAAGTAGGGTGTAAAATATGAGATTCAAGACACTTCATCTGCTTCATTAGGAAAAAAGATGTCAGCCAAAGTCATGGCCCTCCTGGGAAGTTGGCAGTGCTGAGGTGCTCTGTAGTGGGAAACTCAGGTCCTCTTACAGTCATATTAAATATCGTTTTTTTTGTTATTATATATGTAAAATATATTCTAGTACATGAAATATAACATATATTGTATATATAATACTATATTGAATATAGCAGTGACTGTTCTTGGGAAGATAAATGAAAAGGCTATTTTTTGGTAAGCCCCTTCAGAGAGGAGATTCATCACTGTCAGTCCCCCTATGCATTAAAACACTTTATATAGCAAGAAACACCATCAACAGGTGAAAGCAGTCCCCATCCAAACATTGCACAGCTGAAACCAAGCTGGTGCACATCCCTTCTTGCAGACAAGAAAATCAAACCAGTGGCTTGCTTGATTTTACAGATTCCAGTTTACCAGACTGGAAGACAAGAGAACAATCAAAGGGAGAAAAAAAAATCCAGAATCCTGACTGTTGTTATTTTGGTGTCACTTTGCAGAGTGTAGTCTCATTTAAGAATTTGCATCAATTCCTGTTGTTGCTGTATTGCACATAACTCCTACTTTCCGCTCTATTAGGACATATTTCTGTGTTATGCAGCTGTCTAAAATCTGCTTTTGCTTTCCAGACAGATGCAAACAGCTGTTTAATGAATCTGTCATTTCCTTATCCTCTCCCTTTCTGAAGTCTGATTATTTCTAAGTGCTGCGCTGTCTTTTAGAGACATTTCTTGTAGGAAGAGTAAGTCACATTTTCTGCTGTATTTCTAATATTTATGTCAACTTGCGAAAAATATCCTCTCAACGTTAAATCTTTAGAACTAAAGAAATAAAACAAAGCGAGGGAAGAAGTTGATACATTAGACATTAAATCTGATGTGATGTTTTACAAGTCTGATCTCACAAGAAGCTTGTTGTCAAACGAAATTCTTCAGCTTGTTCACATCCTCATGAACTGAATGCCATTTTGCTGCTTGATGGAAGTAATTTAGAATAATATGTTAAAATGCCATATATCATAGGCGAATGGCTTTCTTTGAGACCTGCTGCATACAGTCTAGACTGATTTTTAAAAATACTGTCAGTAACTGCTATAGTCTAGTACTCCTCAAGTTGACATGTTCTGAATGGCAGATTGAGGCTAGGAGTGAATTACTCTTAAATATGAAGATAAAGGAAAATGGGAGAAAAACAATGAAATTGCAGAGAGATTCAGGGAATATCTAAAAAGCGTTCAGGTCTACAAATTGCAGTCAGGATGACAACTATAAGAAGCCTGCTAAGGCACCACCTGATAAGTTATATGTAAAAACCTCATGTGAGTGATATGTGCCCACCATCTTCTTTCAGAAATGTATAGCTGGACAGTTTTAAGAAAGCAAGCTATACTGCAGGAAAGCAATAAAGTTTGATTTTCAGTTTAGGATTAGTGTTGAAGTCTTTTTCTATTGAGAAAATGTGAGCCCAAGTTTTGAAATTCCATTTTACCATAACTTGGACTCAGAGTGTGTTCCCATCTCCAAGAATAATATTTGAATTTTGAGCTTTGAAGGAGAAATGAGCCAGGGAAAACATATACATGAAAACTAGATCCTTTCTGACTAAGTAATCAGTGGTTCCCTGATTAAAAGCAGCCTGATTACTTTTTGGGTGGCCACGGTCACACTGTCATTGGCTGCTGTCCACAAGTGAGATGAATCAATGATAGGGTGATGTCTCTACCTCCAAGCATTCCTGGGGATGTAGATGCACTGCCCTGCCACCAGCATGTCCCGAGTCACTCGGACATTCCAGAGTACTCATAGATTAACTCAAAAAATTCATTTTTCCACCTTTCCTATGCTTCAGCTGACCCACACATCAATACCTGGGGAAGTCCTGGTAGGATACATTCTCCTATGTTTTCCCATCATGAGTGCAGGCAGGTTGCAGTGGAAAAACCTCTCCCCTTCCAGTTCCTTCTCCACTGTCGCCAAATCCCTCCCCTCCCTTCGTCCCTGTACTCTTTTCTGATTTACCTGGGATTTGCACGCTCTTGAATATTAGCTTTACCTGTAATATCAGTAATTCTTATTACTCTGTTGCTTATCTTTCAGATGAATACCCAATCCTATAATACAGTAAATGCCTGCAATCCCAGTGAAGATACTGAGATTACTCACAGGGGAGTGGTTACAAGAGGGTCTAATCTCCCTCTTTGCTTCTTTATAAGCAAAATTGAGACCAATGTATTTTGCAGATAATCCTTGTCCATTGAAAAACCAGAATGACAAAACCAACCTCTTAAACGGTGCAAAAACATTGAGTAAAAACACAGAGACATACACACTAATATACATTACTGGGAAACATCTAAAGCAACAAGAAATCCAAATATCTCATTGTCTTTTTGTGTCTAAGGACCTGTTTCAATGAGAATGGGAAGTGACTCTTTATCAGGGAGTGTAGCGATAGGACAAGGGGTAACAGTTGTAAGCTCAAAGAGGACAGTTTTAGATTAGTCATTAGGAGGAAGTTTTTTTCCTGTGTAGGTGGTGAAGCACTGGCCCAGGTTGCCCAGAGAAGCTGTGGATGCCCCATCCCTGGAGGGGTTCAAGGCCAGGCTGGATGAGGCTTTGAGCAACCTGGGCTAGTGGGAGGTGTCCCTGCCCATGGCAGGGGGGTTGGAACTCGATGATCTTTAAGGTCCTTTCCAACCCAAACCATTCTACGATTCTTTGATTCTGTGATGCTGTGAAATGATACACAGTTGTCAGCTAGCACAAACAAAAGTTGTTTGCCCACTGAATGTACTGGGACTGGTTTGGCTTGTAGATGGTTAACTACTTCTGCAGATCAGGGCTGGAATTTTTGTGTCTCAACTTGCAGGTCTAGGAAGCAAATATCTTTCTCCCCCCCCGTCTCCCTTGCAGTCAATGAAGGTAAGGAGCTACCTTCAGAGTGTGATCTGTCTGACTTAATTTTGTTCATCTATTCTGGATGAGATACTTTAGAAGTGCTTAGAATCATAGAATCATTAAGGTTG
>NW_010147263.1:0-2740 GCF_000699245.1 Pterocles gutturalis | reverse complement strand
TGGAACTTGAACCTTGGCAAGAAAAAACCCATGCTTTTAGAAAAAAAAAATATTATGGTTTTAATGTACAGATGTCCTAAAATACAGCAAGGTGCTATGAGGAAGGCTTAAACAATAATTCATTAAAAAAAAAATCTGTGGTGACAAGAGGAAGAGGAGGTTACCCAAGCACCGGTATAAGCACTGCTATAGGAGAGACTCAAACCTTGCACAGACCATGTACTCTGTGCAATGTCTGCCATGGAGCATCCTGGGACCTGCTCACATACTGTTAGATGTGAAGTTCTTGGGGAAAATAGTGCAGAAAGCACAATTATTTATTTTTAATTTGGTACCATTGATGCAGTGCCAATTATGTAAATATTGTCTTTATAGTATGCTTATGAGCCTCACAAATAAAACCCAGAAGTATCATTCCTGGTCAGCTCAGGTTTAACTTCAACTGTAAACTTTCTCCCAAGTTATTAAGCAACGAAAATAACTATATGGAAGTGCTATTTTAAAAAAAACTTCTAATTTACCTACTAGATATTGCTAAATAGCAGATTCACGGTTGCCCCACTTAGTAGAGATTTTTACTCTGCTACCGGGAAAAGCATTTTTAAATCAGAGAAACCTTGTTCTAAAGTGACAAGAATGTGGCCAATGGTGTGAGCAATGCTTTCTCTGCCCCTCTTGTGTCAGGGTGCTCAAAGCTTGCTGTGAGGATCTCTTGCCTTCATCAAATACATTTGGATTTTCCTAGGTCCTTGAAACTTGCCCTTCATTGTCATGGCCTCCACTGGGTTTGGGACTGCTTCTCCTGCAAACTAGAGTTCTAAACAGCTTCACATCATTGCAGCCTATTTCTTCTACTTTTCTCCAAACCGGAGACCTGGGTCTGTGCCTTGTGAAAGGAGGCCCAACCAATGAAGCTGATGAACGTGGATTAAACTATAGTCACGTACTTTAACTCCAACACAGTTAAAATGGAGTATGTTCTTACACACAAGAAAGAGAATTGGATGCTAAAGGAATGGGGTGGGGGCTGGTGATTCTGTAGTATTACCTTCCTAGGCACCTCCTGGCAGAGGAAAGTCAGGCCGAAAGCCTGCGGTCTGTAGTCTTCAGTGCTGCTCTCACTCTGCTCTGAGTTTAAAGATGTTGGTACACTTGCAACTGAGAGGCTGGGGTAATAGAGTTGTCACAACAGTATATTGGGGGAATTTCCATGTTTCAAGTACACCTATTTTTTTTTTTAAATTTTTACTCCTTGCAGCTAAAATATAAAAGAACACAGAGAATGTTTTAACAATATTAAAATCAGTGTAAATTGCATACTTCAATGTTGTAGTCTATTTGAACTTTACCATATAGGAAATATGATAAGAGCATTCTCAAGCTGGTTATTAAAAAGGCAACCACTGAAGATATTTAAATATTTCCCATGACCTGGTGATATCTACAGAACCCATTTGTGATCTTGCCTTGCTTAATTAAACAAGATTAGCTAAATTAATAATAATTATAATTAAAAAATAAACAGAATAGAAATTGGAGCACACTTTACCATATAGGAAATATGATAAGAGCATTCTCAAGCTGGTTATTAAAAAGGCAACCACTGAAGATATTTAAATATTTCCCATGACCTGGTGATATCTACAGAACCCATTTGTGATCTTGCCTTGCTTAATTAAACAAGATTAGCTAAATTAATAATAATTATAATTAAAAAATAAACAGAATAGAAATTGGAGCACGACCAGCAGGTTGAGGGTGGTGATTCTCCCCCTCTACTCTGCTCTTGTGAGACCCCACCTGGAGTACTGCATCCAGCCCTGGGATGCCCGGTACAAGACATGGACCTGCAGGAGCAAGTCTGGAGGAGGGCCATGAAGAAGGTCAGAGGACAGGAGCACCTCCCCTATAAGGACAGGCTGAGAGAGTTGGGGTTGTTCAGCCTGGAGAAGAGAAGGCTCCAGGGAGATGTTAGAGCAGCCTACCAGTACTTCAAGGGTGCCTACAGGAGAGATGGGGAGGCACTCTTTATCAGGGAGTGTAGTGATGGGACGAGGAGTAATGGTGTCAAGCTGAAAGAGGGTAGATTTAGATTAGATATTAGGAAGTTGTTCCCCACTTGAAAAACTGGTATAATCATAAAGAACAGGCTTGAGAATGACTTAAAAAAAATCATCCAATCAAGGCTGTGTTGGATGTAGCTTTGAGCAGCATGGTCTGGTGGAAGGTGTCCCTGCCCGTGGCAGGGGGGTTGGAACTAAATGATCTTTAAGGTCCCTTCCAACCCAAACCATTCTCTGAAATATTGTGACAGAGGTATGTGGACAGATTTTTATAGTAGCTTGTGACAAGTTGAGTCCGTAACTTGTAGCTGTTAGTCATGCTTCTTTATTAAGCATCTTTGAAATGAGCAAAAGTCTGCATTATCTGTGTGTGTCTGTAAATGTGTGTAACTTTTTGTATGTTAACACAATTTCTCCTGTCTTTATAACAGGACCATTGTCTCCTTGTCCATTGTCTATATGATTGGGCAGGATTATGCCTGGGAGCTCCATAAATGACCTGACAGATCACAACTGGGATGGCTCTCCTGATAATGTATCAGTGCACATGTGAGTTGCCTTGTACCTGATTTTTTTTCCAGGTTGATGAAAGGTGGGACAATTTACACCTTACATTTATGCTTGGATTTCAGCTGTCTTGTTTTGTTACAGTGCTCTGTCCATGATTGGCTTGATCC
>NW_010147262.1:0-340 GCF_000699245.1 Pterocles gutturalis | reverse complement strand
CAGCCCGTGCTTGTGGGCCCCTGGCCTGGCCCTGTACAACACTTGAGACCACTGAAACGGAGGCGTGCAGGGCTGGGGCTGAGGAAATAACACTGGATGCCACTTGGTGCCTGAAAACGGCACAGCCTGTGCCTAGAGTTTGGAGTCCTAAGAAGTCACAACAGAGCAAGAGGGGCTGGGGCGAGTCCCAGGGCTTGGAGGTGGGTGGTGGGACAGTGCACAGCAGCCCTGGGCCCCTTGACTCCCGGAAAAGTGCAGTGACAGACTGGTGTCCTGGCACTGGGGAGGCTGGGTCAGCCCCTCCACTAGCAAAAGAGCTGCATCTGACAGGTAATGGAGC
>NW_010147261.1:0-9045 GCF_000699245.1 Pterocles gutturalis | reverse complement strand
CGCGGCCCAAGCACGGCTGGTGCAAACGTACCGCCGGGAAAGGCAGCTTTTGGGACTGGAACCCCGATTCCACCTGTGGCAGATCTTGTGGTCCAGCAGCACGTGACACGGACAGGCACGGGGACAGGCTAGGACGTAGTTAATTACCAGAAACAGCACACACGAGGATCAGTTAATCTACATGATTTTATGTCTCCACAGAACACATTGCTATAACCCGGCTTGTTACAGCTTTCAGGCAGGTTACAAGGACAATAGCATAAAAGTCAAGACTGCAGCAGTTTAAAAATTGCTTTCAACTCTTTTATCAAATCAGCATAGTAATAAAGGAGCTATTTTACAGAGAGTAAGCAGCAACATACAGTTGTAGTCTCAAGAAAGAGAAACAATACAAAGTCTAAATAAACCTCAGCTATCAACAGCCACCACTACTCTTCACATTCCATGAGACACGGAAATCAAAACTTAGACTGACTGCTTCCACTGAAGGGAATTGTGCCGAGTTTTCCATTAATAGAAAAGTCAGTAGTAGAACAACTTTCTTCAAAGAAAGGCCACCACCAGCCATTCATATTGCATTCTAGGATGTAGTGCTATTAAGGTTACACTGGAAGGACAAGTTCTCCAGGATTTAAAAAAAAAAAAAAAAATCTTAATTTGATGTGTAAAGTAGAGTTCATTACACCCATTGTGCTTTTGAAACATTTATGTTGCAGGGATCTTTGGCAATCCAAATTCATCCACCAATACACCATCCTGTAAGAAAGAAAAAGCAGCAATACATTAAGAACCAACCAGAACATTTCACAAAAGTTCCCTTACAATTTCTATGAAGTGATATCTCTGTAATTGTCACTGTGTGACAGCTGGGATCAAAATAGGAGCACCAGTGTTCTTCCTCACTATGAAGCCCCAAAAGCAAACATACAGAAGACTTCCTTACATTTTTAAGAATAACTATACTAGGAGCTGTAATGGTACACTTGAATTCTACTTGCAGTTTAACAATGTTAGATAGGAGTTACAAAATGCCATTTTTTATCTTTAAAATATAATAGACCATTCGGTACACTGTATTCTCTCATACATAGCATCCAAAATACATAAAACATTAAGCACTTCTTTTTTCTTCAAAATAGTAAGGATTCCAAGTATCAATTCAAAACAAAAAAAACCCCCATGTATTTTGCATTTAAAGAGGAAAGGACTCACTTTGTTTTTTGTGTCAGTAGGAGTGACCTCTGGGATTGCTGGAGCAGATGCGGCTTCATCTAAGTAGGAATTGTCTTCATCAGCTAAAAGCTCATCACCTAATGCATCCAGTTCTGAAATTGAATTATGTTGGTTGAGAAATTATGCATGAGTTTCTTTTGCAAAAGAAAAGTTGCCCTTTCAGAGAAACAGGATTCACACTGAATGCTTATGATTCATACTCATTGAGCATCACTTAGTCATCAGTCAGGAGCACACATACACACAAAATAGAGAGAACCTTCTTTCCTTCATTGTAGCATTCCACTGGTGTTCTCTCGTTTGTCTCATACTCTTCTAACTGGTCTTAAGGGAAATGAAGCTTTTATGTTTAAAAAAAAAGCAATTAAAACTTTCTTTTAACACACTTGAAGTATTTGACTAATGAAATTAAAAACCACTGTATGACTGTATGACAATTTTTACACTCAGTAACGTAAAAATCATCCTCCACATTCCTAACCTGCTTCCAAGTCATCTTCATCAATCTCTGGTGTTCCATAGCTACGACTCAGTGCTTCCTGGACTTCATTGGCTTCTTCCATCATATCCTCTAACTGATCTTGTATGTCCTGGAGCAAGAAACAATTTCAACTGGTCCATATTTAGTAGTTTTAGATAAATTTATCAGAGCTTAATCAAATTCAGTTTAATAATTCCAACATACACTTTTTCTTTTACACACACATTTTTTAATGCATAAACCATTTTTTGAAGCAGCGTTAATATAAGTCAAGATAGATGCATTCAGTACTATATTGTGGCATTAACTACTATTAAAATTATAATAAATGTATGAGGTAGAAAAAGAGGAACCTTGAAACAACACCTCTGCAGAACTCATTTGGGGTTTTTTTGTTTCAACTATTCTTCAAGGTAAATTGAAAACCTCTGATAAATTACACACAGTTCAGCATTATCTTGAAAAGCAGGAGAGTATGAAATCTAGAGAAATCTACCGCCTGGAGAATAAGCACTAGCCTGAGCTGTGCCATAGCAAAATTTAGAAGAACAGCATACCAATTGGCACTGTACTTGGGTACAAGTAAGAAGACAGTACTTGACTAAAGGTTTACAATGCAGGCCATATATAAAAACAGCATAGGAGAGAGAACTTAAAGGAATTCATCACTGGCATTTGATAAAAGTTTAAGTGCAGCATACTTTAAATTATATTTTGAGATCTTATGGGGGTTCTTAATGCATTTTCTGAAGGGTCAGGCCCTACAGACTTCTTGAAACTAAATTTTTTGTTTGTTCGGTTTTGGGTGGGGTTTTTTTGGTTTTGGTTTTTTTTTTTTGTTTTTTTTTTTTTTAATCAGGCACTACCTTCAACTGGGGGAGCAAAAGACTGATCTTCATGTTGCTAACGTGGAGGAGGCAGAAAAAGGAGGACAAGAAAGCCACAACAGGAAGTATTGACCAATATTTATGCTGAAGTGCTGAGGAAACGAAGGGAGAGATTAAAGATTAGCCCAGCAAGGAAACAATCAGTGCAAGAGGGCCAATAACTGATTGTGCACCACCAGAGAAATCGGGAAGGAATTATGATGGTGGTCCCATAAACAAGGGAGGCAAACACATGTGAACTAAACCAGTCAGCTTACCTTTAAGTTACATAGTACACTTGTCACTATTTCAGTACATCGTTCTTTAATAATTTAAACTGTAGAAGCTCACCTCAATTTGATCAATTTTGACTTGCTTGTAAGCTTTCTTCATTTCTTTCACCCCCAGTTTCATTGCATCAACCTAGAACAGAGCCAAACAACATGCTTGTATCTGACGTAGCATACACAAGTTAAACAAATGTGAGATTAATATACTGGTACCGTTGTCTTTGTATCCTTCAGTGCCTGAATAGTGTAATTAGCTTGTTCCATATTAAAAGACTGCTGTGATAGATTATCCCTCTGTTGTTCATACCTGTTAAAAAAATGCAAATAATAGCTTTAAAACACCACACTATTTATTGCCACAAAAATTCTTCATTTTTAAAAAAATTTATAAATCAGCATCAGTAGTCTAAAAAACCAATTTTTTAATTATTATTTATTATAAACAAGCACAGCAGAATAAACAGCTTCATAAAAATCTGGCCATTATGCATTTCAGTGTATTTAAAGTTGACAAAGCTACTCCTGAACTAGCTTCTGTTTTAACTGATGTCAATACCATATTTATATAGGCTTACATAGTAGGTGAGGATACAGGAAAGGTTTTAAACACTACAAGCTAGAGATGCATGCCACTGCTTACTAATGCTGTAAGCAGAATGGAAGAGATGCAGGTTACCCAAACAACAATGGCTCTGCACTGGAGTTTTGCAGGGCAGGGAGGAAGGGTAGCAAAAGGAAACTGTTAAGGCTAACCAAAAAGAAAAGGGAGACTTTAAAAATAAAGGAATTATTTTTCTCAAAGGTAAATTTGTATCCAATCAAGAATGCAAAATATGTAGAGTTAAACAAAGTGAAAGCATAAAACCAAAGAATGAGTGCTTCTTCAAACATCCAAGGCAGGTCTGCAAGACAAGGATGATCCAAATACAGAACAGTTTCTGCACAAGGAATGACTAAAGGTGTTACTGTTCAACAAGATGGATAAGAAATGACTGAGGGATATGATGATAGCCTATTATGAGGGGCCCAGTGACTGTAAATAGGAGAACAACTATCAAGTAAGATTAGCAGACAGCACAGTCAAAAAAGGAAAGAAAGAAAAAAACCACACGAAACCCCAAACCCAGCAGTCCTTCTGACAACATCTAACTAAACTGTTGCATTCCTTACCATACAATATTTGTGAACTCTCACCATCCAAAATACTTAACAAGTAATTGAGAAAATCTGTAACGGTACAATTCATCTGAGGGATATGAAATACAAGACAATATGAGCTTTAGCTCAGATAGCACCTAAGAGATTTGCAGTTCAGGGCCTGTAAGATATTCCACTGAAGCACCCCTGAACACTTGCCATGTTCTGACATTCTTTCCTTTGTATTTATTGCTGGACACTTTTCAAGACAGCATACTAGACTAGACCAGACCAGACCACAGCATTATCTGTCCTGTCCATTCTGGTTTTTTTTGCATACACACAATTACCTGTGCTACGTGTGCTCAAGTCCTAAAGCGTGTCCACAGAAAACGGGTAAATTTCCAGTAAACCAGACCAAGATCATCGAGTACACAATTTATAATATAAATGAGACACTCTCTCATAAAGTTTAGGAGCCAAGCATAGCTTTAAAAATGAGCAGATTAGTTCAGCTTGTGCCAATCCAAATTTATATACTCACAGACAAATAAGGCACAAATATGCTGATGCAAAATCTGTAAGGAGATGCTTCGAAAGGCTGGCTAGCTTGTTTAGCATTTTTCTTTAAAGAATGCTCAGAAGCAGAAGTACTGAAGAAGAAGAGAAATGAAAGTGTGCCACCCTCCCTTAAAGAAAACAGGCTTTCATTAATCCCAAACTGAGAAGGGTTTAAACTTACATTCGCTTCTGCTTTAACACTCTCAACGCTTTCTGCTTTACTGCATTCTGAAAGACACAATATTGTTCCATTAGGGAAAATATTTGACTTTACTCTTGATTATACTGTTTAAACTTGAAGTATCACATTTAAGATTTCCAAAAGACTCCTCAGTTACTAGCAAAGAGTTTAAAAATAGTCACATTCAGCGTTTGTCCTGCATTAATGAGTAGCCAAATAGGCTTGTATGTAAAGCTTCTAATAGAAAATACTTTCAACATTTCTGTCTTTTGAATTTCTTTTTATAAGCAGAATACAAACTCAAACTTGGTCCATCAGAACCATCTTTCATCAACACATTTTAATGGCTAGCATCAAATAATACTGCAAAAGGTACTCTAACAATACTGTTTATATTATGTATGTTTATTGTTATATACATTTTATATTATATGTTCATCCCCTTTCAAAAATGGATTTTCCTACTCCCTTTCTGCATAGCGCAGACCTTTTTATTTCGGCTGATGAACAGAACAGCCTCTCTACCAGACTTAATTGAGGTAACAGAAGGAGGAAAGGAAGCAGGTTACTTTCGCTTGAGGAACTATATTACATTTTGGAGGAAATAAAAACCAATGAAAACACCGTTCAAAGATGCATGTCCAACAGATGCTTCAGAATTAAAATAATCCTGCAGCATTTTCTATCCCATCAGTAGAACAAGATGCAATTTTTAGAACCCGATGGACTGGTTATATCACCCCACTACATGACAAGAAGTGTGAGTCAACATCCTCTCATGCTTAAATCCCACAGAAGATTCTTACCTTTGCAGGCCCCTCTCTCATCTTCTTCATTTGATCCTTATACTTTACTAGTTCTGCATCAAGCCTAGCAATTTTCTTGTCAATTGACTCAGCTCTGCTATCCACCTTTAATACACGATGGGGAAAACAAACAAAACAATAATGTTTTATTCCAGTGTTTATTGGACAATAAAAAGAACAGCCTCCGTTTTATTATGCTTCTAACTCAATTGTTTCTTCACTCAGTGGTTGTTTAAAAAGTTTCAAGTTTGTAGAGAATCCAAAACCAGAATAAAGTGAAACATCTTCTAAAAGGAGCACAAGAAACATTCTGAGGATGCAGGAAGCTCTGCCATTGTAACATGTTCTCCTCATTCTGAGATGCTCCCTTGCACACCCACTCCAGTCACAGTTTCTATTCAGGAATTTCTGGTAACATACAGTGCCAGGGACTAAAGTGGAATGGAAAAAGAAAAACTGAAAAAAAACCTTGAAAAAGCATACCATGCTAGCAGATAAGGGGGCAATGCAAAAGGGACATGGATGTGCTTTGCAAGGCTAGAGGTTTATTTTTGGTGGGAAGAGCACATTAATTCTTCAGAATGATACCTGGATTACTGGTTATGCTTACGAAGCCCAGACTTAACCATTTTTTTTTTTCAAAGGTGCCTAACTTTTTTGTCACAGAGACATTTTTCCCATCACTTCCCACAATGGGAGCCAGGACACAGCAGTTCCACCTGGTAGCTACTGTGAATTCTTATTGCACTTTTGCTCCAAATCCCAATAACAGCTGCATAGCTCTGTAAGAGACCTCCAGCAATCAGTCCGAGCAGCCCTGGTGCAAAGCATATCACAGAGCTGTTATTATGGAAATGTTTTAACCCTTCTGCATAAGAGGGTTAAAGATGACAATTACATAACCAAGCATGGATATAGATTGTTCTGACAGCATACACATATTCATAAAAAAAAAAAAAAAAAAAAAAAAAACCAACAAAACAGCCTCCTTAACATGAACCTACCATCATAACATTTATCTGGAAACGAAATAAAGCTTATTAACTTCTCATTCCAAGGAGCCTCTCTAGGGATTAGAATATAATGACATTCCAATTATAGCACGAGACCAATCAGTGCAAATCTACAACTCTGACTTGCTAATAATGTGGCTAAACATGTATAATTATGCAGATTTTCATACTGGTGTCTCAATGATCCTTTTAAATCTCTGCTCTATGACAGCAACATGCATTTGCCAGAGGCATCC
Organism: Pterocles gutturalis; assembly: GCF_000699245.1. Lineage (NCBI taxonomy): Eukaryota > Metazoa > Chordata > Aves > Pterocliformes > Pteroclidae > Pterocles > Pterocles gutturalis. Next base: position 2,241 of record NW_010147261.1, on the reverse strand, counting down.
TCAGAACATTTAATATGGACACTCCACACAAGACATTAAAGTGCCTGGGCACAGCTGGCATTGAAAAAATTGTATTAAGCTTTCTATTATGCCAAATATTTTACTAATAGGAAGAAAAAAAAATATTTGCTATTTTAAAACTCTTGTAGGTTCGAAGTGTAAGCACCTCCTCAAGATCTCCGTCAGCTAAAAGCATCTTTGAGGTCAGCCTCCTTCATGGGCAAAAACCAGTTACTTGGTTTATTTATATAATGATTCTTTTAGGCTGTACTTGCAGGAAATGGAGACAGATCCTCTGACATCGATTAACTACATAAAAATTTCCCACATACATTACATAGGACCTCAGCTTTTAAAAATGAGAATGGACAGAAGAGGGGAGAACAGATCTAATTTATCCAAAAGAAAATGAGAGACTGTGCATTAGGACTTGAAGAGCTGCCTTCTATTATTCACAAAAAAGGCATACCAATGTACACTTCATTGCTACAGAAGGGCCCCAGTTTACACAAAAGAGAGTGATCATCATATCCCAAATCCCCATTAAGCAAAATCACAGCTTATTTCAATAAAACAAAAAGAATATCACTTTTAGACCAGGTTTTAACATTGTTGTCACAACTATTAGACTTTTGTTCCTATGTTTCCTACTTGCTACTCTGAAAAACCATAAATTTGGAGTGTTTTTTTCAAAGAAGAAAAAGTAAAGACGATGCAAATGCCACAGTTCCTGATGCATCCTTCCTTCTATCAGTCTCATTACAGCTTTGAGTCATCTGACTGTGTTTTTTTTATCCTGGCTGGCTGAGCAATCTGCCATTTAGTGGGATGTCGAGGTAAGCACAGCAGGGACATCAAGAAAGCAAGCAGAAAACGCAAGGCAGAGAGCAGAAACATACCTATGAGGAGCTAGTGGGGAGACATGAGGGCATCACCATCACACAGCCAGCTGGCAAACCTGAGAGTAACCAGCTATTGAAGAAAAGTAGGGAGAAGTGTTTCCTGGGCTTCAGTAAACACTTCAGATTAGTGATCTCACAGAACCAGATATTTAAATGCAAAAATCCCAGATTGTTTAGATATCTTAAGGTGATGCTTGATCTCTTACCATATTAAAAAAAAAAGCACATCGCGTGCTTACCTTATTGGGTTCAGTCATGCTACTTCTGCATACACAGGAAAGAACATCCAAACCATAGGCATAATTACTGCCTAAGAGTTGTCTACATTTTTAACAAATACTAACTATGAACATTAATCATGGCTTGCCAAACACAATAATTCCTGCCATCTAATGGCTAATTAACATTGAAGTAACATGGTAAGAGATTTTACAAAGCAATTTGACTCTCAAAAGGTACAACAAAATGTGTCTAAGATTGAAAACAACACAGAAGTTACATTACTCGAGTCCCTGAACTGTTGAATGTAACACGGTAAAGAAATAGTGCAAGTTTTTTTAATATCTCACACAACTCTCTTCAATAATAATTCACAAGCAATTTAAGAAAAAAATCTAAAAGTTATCTCTAATCCTTTAGCAGGACCTGTACTAGAGACTTCACTATTGTGAAAATGGCTTGAAAACACAACAAGTCTTTCACAAATTTTCATGTAAATTGCCACAAAAAGTTAATTCATAAACTTCACACTTGTAAAAGGAAGGATGTTTCTCCCTCCACTTACTAGTATACAGATCTATCTTAAATTTTAATTTCATCTGCAGAAATTGAAAGTTGGCAAAAAAGGGCAAAAAGCTAACATGGAGCTCGGTAATTATAACAATTGTTTATAGACTTCCTCGTGCCAAAGAATTGTGCTTGGAGTCAGCCCTTTATTTTTCAACAACTGACCAACACAGGCTCTTGACTTTGTATCTTAAAAAACAACCCATAACTCATTATTGGTTGCCAAGCAAAGGTACCAAAGCACAGGCATGTAGCTATATGCGTTACTGTGAGGGTGGTGAGGCACTGGAACAAGGAAGCTGTGGATGCCCCATCCCTGGAGATGTTCAAGGCCAGGCTGGATGAGGCTTTGAGCAGCCTGGGCTAGTGGAGAGTGTCCCTGCCCATAGCAGGCAGGTTGGAACAGGATGATCTCTAAGGTCCCCTCCAACCCAAACCCTAACTATGACTCTATGATACATACACACGCAAAGCGTGTATGTACGTGTAGGTACATCCACACACACACAGCCGCGCAGGCCCCGCGCCCGCACACAGAGCTGCACCCGCGCTC
>NW_010147260.1:0-322 GCF_000699245.1 Pterocles gutturalis | reverse complement strand
CGTACTGGTCCATACTGGTCCATACTGGTCTCCCCAGTCCCTGCGCCGAGGTTCCCGAGGGTCCGTCAGTGGCTATTTCCTGGCCGGGAGGAGGATGGGCTGGGGGCCCGTGAGTCACCGACAGACCCTATAGAGACCCTATAGACCCCTATAGACCCCTATAGACCCCTATAGACCCTATGGATACCCTATAGACCCCTATAGACGGGGCAGGTGGGCCCCTCTGGATGCCGTAGGGGTCCCTACAGATTCCATAGGGGCCGCTACGGGTCCGCGGGCCCCTATAGATCCCCTCGAGCCCCCCTATGGATTCCATACGGCA
>NW_010147259.1:712-1759 GCF_000699245.1 Pterocles gutturalis | reverse complement strand
CAGAGGGAGCGGTGGTGGCGGCCATGGTTGGACCACGCCGCAGGTACTGCCCCAGCGCCGGGGTCCTAACGGGGTTGTCCCTCCACCGGGGACCACTAACACTCATGGTGACAGTGCTTTTGGCAAGGTGACACCCTGCATGTCCCCCGTCCCCGTGCTTGGCCGCAGGGCACTAACCAGGGCTTCTCCACTTCCCAGCACTAACGGGGTGTTGGACGGCGGGTGCTGGGCTGGGTTTGGGGTTTCCAGCATGCTGAAATGTCAGCACTGGAGTGACCCCGCTTTGGGGACACGGGAATTGAGTCTTTGTTCCCCAATGGGGATCCTCACGGGTGTCCTTGGCGCCATGGCAGGCAGAGAGCCCTGGGGAGGTGGCAGCAGGGCCAGTCGGGGCAGTGGCCGTGCCGTGGTACCCTGTGCCATGCCACTGGGCAATAGCTGTGCCGTGACACCCTGTGCTGTGGCATTGGTCCCCTGATGCCGGGCCCCCAGCCATGCTGTGACACCCTGTGCTGTGCCACCATGCAGTGGTCATGCTGTGACATCCTGTGCTGTGCCACCAGGCAGCGGTCATGCTGTGACATCCTGTGCTGTGCCACCAGGCAGTGGCCATGCCGTGACACCCCATGCTGTGACACCTCATGCCGTGGCACCAGCCATGCTGTGACACCCCATGCCATGCCACCAGGTAGTGGCCATGCCATGAGACCCCATGCCATGGCATTGGCCATGCCTTGACACTCTGTGCTGTGCCACCGGGCACTGGCCGTGCCATGACACCCCATGTTGTGGCACCAGCCGTACCGTGACACTGCGTGCCATAGCATTGACCATGCTGTGACAACCCATGCTGTGGCACCAGCCGTGCTGTGACACCCTGTGCCACCCCGACAGTGCTGCACTCGGGGGAATACTTCCTCTTCGAGTCGGACAGCGAGGAAGAGGAGGAGGCAGCTGTGCCGGAGGAGCCGCGGCCGGGCAGGCAGAGTGCCTTCCAGGTGAGCACGCTCGGGGGGCCGGGGGGATCTCACGGTGCCTGTGGGGTGC
>NW_010147259.1:0-643 GCF_000699245.1 Pterocles gutturalis | reverse complement strand
GGAGCCGGAGCCCCCCGGTGCTGGGGTCACTGCAGGTGGGTCTGGCTCCCCCCAAAATGGGGCTGGGGGGCTGGGAGGGGACAGAGCCCTGGCTGCTGTTGGACCCCGTAATGGGGCATTGCCTCAGCATGCGTGTGGATTCTCTGATGGCTACAACAGGGTTGGGCACAAGCCATACAGCTCTCTTTTGGTGCCCACGCTGGTTTTTAAGCTGGATGGGGGGCACGGAGGATGGGATGACGAGCTGGACAGCCCCAAGGAAGGGACAGAAATGATGTCCATCCCCCACTGAGCCTGTGCTACCCCTTCCCGTGGGGGGGGTCTCATCCCTGCAGGGGCCAGCGGACAGAGGGAGGAGGATTTGGAGGCACCTGAAGAGGCTGAAGGCCAGGAGGAAGAGGAAGAAGGCTCCGGTAGGTGGGCAGCAGGATGGCAGCACAGGGGGAAGGTGGGGAGGGGGGGTCCAAGTGAGCACAAAGTGACCCCCCACCCTCTCCCCTTGCCCAACAGAGCGGGGGAACTTCGGGCGCTGAACACGCTGCGGTTCCTGTGGGTGCTGTGCCGGGCCATGGTGGACGGGCTGACGCAGTGGCTGGACGCCTGCACGCGGGAGTACGCCGACATGTCCACGGTCCTGCGCCTC
>NW_010147258.1:0-1136 GCF_000699245.1 Pterocles gutturalis | reverse complement strand
CGTCCCGCCGCCGTGGGGCCGCCGCCACCCCCTAAACGGAGGTGGTGCACTCGCGGGTGATGGGGGACGTGGGGAATTCATATTTCGGGGTGCAACGGTCCAAAGAACTGGAAGTACGGAGGGGGATCCCGCAAAGCCCCGGGTCGCGATCCCGACGTGCGGCGGTTCCTCCGCCACAAACAACACAGCAGCAGCACAAAAGGCGGAGGAATTCCCGGCGCATGTCTTTGCTCCGCAACGTGTAGATGATGGGGTTGGCGGCCGAGTTGAACGTGGCGAAAGCGAAAAAATAATTGGCTTTGTAAAGGATCCGACAAGCCCTCACCGGGCAAGAAGCATCCATCAAGAGGATGATGAAGGCGGGCAACCAACAGACGATGAAGGCTCCCAAGACGATGGTGACGGTCTTGAGCAAAGCCAAGGTTTGGGCGGTGGCGATGTCGGCGTGGCTGGAGCGGACGATGCAGTAGATGCGGGTGTAGAGACCGACGATGGCGAGGAGGATGAGGGTGAAGATGGTGATGACGAAGAGGACGTAACGTTTGGAATAAAGGGGGAGGACGGTGGAACAATCCCGAAGGTCGCTGATGCAATTCCAACCCATGATGGGGAGGCTCCCGATAGCGGCGGCGATGACCCAACAAGCTCCGATGAGTAAAACCATCCGGCAATTTTTGTCGCTGCTGTAGACCTTCACTTTGGTGATGGCGACGTGGCGTTCGATGGCGATGGCCAACAAGCTGAAGACGGAAGCGGCCAAAGTGGCGAAAGCCGTCCCTTCGCGGACGAACCATTGGACGGGCGTCAAGCGGAAAGTGATATCTCCGGAAAGTAAAATATTGACCATGAAAGCCAAGCCGGCTAAAAGATCGGAAAAAGCCAAATTGCCGATAAAAATATACATGGCGGAATGAAATTTCTTATTGTGACAAACGGAAATAAGGACCAAAAGGTTCTCCAAGACGATGAAGCAGCACAAAACGACGATGAGGATGGAGACGACCCAACGGGAGGTGGTGGAGGAGCTCTCCGAGCTTTCCTTCGTGTAGTTGTAGTGCTCCAAAATTTTTTTCGTGTTGAAATATTCTTTGTAGATGCTCCCCATGGTTCCGCCGCCGGCTTCGCTTTCCTTCCCC
>NW_010147257.1:0-16126 GCF_000699245.1 Pterocles gutturalis | reverse complement strand
GAGCCCTGGAGGGGTGCGGGGCAGAGCTTCGCCGGGGGGCTGACACAGGAGGAGGTGAAGCCTGGTGGTCGTTTCCAGGACGAGTCTCTTGGAGGCCTGGGGCTGTTTGGATGTGTTTGTGTAGCGTGCTCCTGTGCTACGAAACCTCCTCTCTAAAAGCCCCGGGGAAGTTGTTGTGGATTGCAAAGTAGTTGCACGAGAGTGGGGTGAATAACTGAAAACATAATTTAACTCCGTTTTAAATTTACATAACCGTTACATGTTTTTCTTGGGCTTTGAAATAGGAAACATACCGTTATCTACTTAAGTGGGAGATCAAAGCAGTAATATTTGAAACTTCCCTTGGAGCTGGTTTAATTCTTTTAATACTACAAATTTAAGACTCGAGTTCTGAGGCTCTTTCACTGTGTGTCAGTACTACATATGCTATGCGACAGAGGGGTTTTTAACATTGTCTGTCCATCCCTTGGGATATGTAAGTGGGTACTTCTCACAGGTAACTTCTCCAGCAGCGTTGGATATACCTTTTTCTGTTAACTGAATGCTGTTACTTTTCTGTCTTAGGCTGTGCCTGGCCCATCTGTTTATCTAGCCCTGGGTAGCACACCCATGGCCTCCACCTTGCCTCCTTGGTTTCTTGGAAAATACTGCAGCAAAAATCAGGCTCTTGGCACATGCTATGTAAACACCTCATGAATTTGTTTTTGTGTATGGTATCCAGGTATGGCGTTTTTGATTTAACTTGTGAGAGGATCTTGACAGACTGACTCCTGTGTATCTGCTTTTGTACCTTCTTGCCCAATCCACCATGACTTCCCTGCCAGCAAACCTAGCTTTTGGTACTTGTTCGCCTGTGTTGTCAAACCCTTTCTACCAAGCCCCCTGTTGCAGTTTTCCTATCTGAGCTCAGCAGCTGCTGGTTTCTTCTCTTGCAGACCTAGCCTGAAAAGGACTGCATTTTTTAGATAGTAAATTATTACTGTCTTTGATATATAGTTGTAAATGTGTTTATGAAACAGAAAATTCAAACACCCTTTCCCATGAAATGTTAATTCAAAATGAGAGACGGGGAATACAGCCTCCAGTTAGCCCCTCAGTTTTTGTAAGCCAGCAGATAGGAAAGGTGTGCACTTGTGCAAGTACAGTACAAGCTCGTAGTTGTTTGTGTGCCTGGTAGCAATTGTCACCTTTCAGTAAAGGTTAATGTGAAGGACTGGGATTGATCTAGCTCCTCAGCCGGAGTGTAAAATCGTCACTTTCTGCTGCATGCTTCTGTGGGACCTAGCAGTGCCATTGCCTGCAATATCCTTGAAAAAAGTACTCCTTTGTCCCAGCACAGAGGTATATAACATAGGATGCACCTCTGTACACAGAGGTGAAATGGGATGTTGCTTATTACACACTAACAACACAGGCATCAAAACACCTAAGAGAAAAGAATGCAATGGAACAAGGGTTGAGATGTGTCAAATCACACCCGTGAAAGCATGATATCTCATAGTAGCTGTTCTTCAATAAAATTGAAGTTATTGAAATGGTTGCTTGTAACCTTGTAAAACAGCTTATCAAGCTCATGAGCTATTAAATTTGGAGCCTCACAACAAGAAGAGAGCAAAAAGAATTTGCTTTCCAACACAAAGAATGAAGCTATGGGTTGCGCTTAGACTGAAGTTACCAACTGTAACAACTGGCAAAGCCAAGTAAGCAAATAATTGCGTGCCTGTGTAAGTGTATCTGTTAGGATTTTTCTGTGTAGAGAACTGCCCTGAAGAGTCTCCAGCTCAATTAGTATGATCTCTTCAGTCTAAAGGAGTTTAACAAGGAATTACACATACTTTTTTTTTTAATGACATGTTGCATTATATTGTCAAATGAATGGGTTTATTTTTTTATTCCCTAACGGCCTGTCATTTCCACATGGGGTGGATTCTGCAGGCAAACACAAACAAGTGCATTGCTCAGGCCTGGCAACAAGTCTTTGTTTTTGGGTTGGTTGGTGTTTTTTTTGTTTTGGTTTGGTTTTTTTTTTTTCTTTCTTGACAATGAGGTTTAATAACGCTGTTGAATAGGAACATCTGATCAAGATATCTATAGAAATATCTGCTTATCTGTATGTATGTAGATACATTTCAACATAAGAAAACATCCACATTTCAGAGTATAGGGCTAAGTGGGGCTGTGTTTTAGGTTTATGCTGAAGACAGTGTTGATAACACAGGGATGTTTTAGTTACTGCTGAGCAGTGCTTACACAGAGTCAAGGCCTTTTCTGCTTCTCACAGCACCCCACCAGCGAGCAGGCTGGGGGTGCACAAGGCATTGGGAGGGGGCACAGCTGGGACAGCTGACCCCAGCTGACCAAAGGGGGATATTCCACAACATATGACATCATGCCCAGCATATAAAGTTGCAGGAAGAAGACAGAAGGGAGGAGACTTTCAGAGTGATGGTGTTTGTTGTGCCAAGTAACCCTTACGTGTGATGGAGCCCTGCTTTCCTGGAGATGGCTGGACACCTGCCTGCCAGTGGGAAGTAGTGAATGAATTCCTTGTTCTGCTTTGCTTGCGTGTGCAGCTTTTGCTTTACCTATTAAACTGTTTTTATCTCAACCCACGAGTTTTCTCACTTTTACCCTTCCGATTGTGTCCTCTGTCCCACTGGGGGCGGGGGTGAGCGCATGGCTGTGTGGGGCTTAGTTGCCAGCTGGGGTTAAACCATGACAATTTTCCTTCAAAGCTCACAAAATAATATCTTTCAGTTTAGCCAGTGGTGGATGTCATGCAATGTGGTATGTTTAGCTGAAATGAATGTAGGAGCTGACTGTGTTGATCCCTTCAGGAGAACAGCTAATTGGATATTGTTGTAGCAAATATCCTTCATATGAACTCTGTTCTGTAGTTTGTCTTTAAAATGTGCTAAGAATTTACAATTATATTGGAAATTGATGGAAGTACAAGACATTAATTGCCTCTGAAAGTACAACTTGAAGTTTGTGGTTAGGACTCAAAGTTGGAGAAAAGTTTGGCTTTGAAAGTTTGTTGGGAAATATTTGAAAGAGACCAAACTGTAACAAAAAGGAACATTCAGTGTAAGCAGAGGGCAGCTGGATGATCTCGTGTGCTTTAGAGAACTTGAGACATTTTTATAGCACTGTGTGGGTGGTTAGGAAGGTTTGTGTACATTTCCCACTAGTGTTCATGGGCAAGAATAAATTTTGGTTCTCTGTCTCCTACTTTTTTCTTTTTTTTATTTTTAAATGAAAAAACAGAGGCCATATAATACTTACCCTGAATAAGAATGCAGCAGGTTATGTATAATCCTGAAGGACAAGGATATTGTTAAAAATGTGTCAGATTGTTATATCTAATGTTGCAACTGCATACCCTTTTGAATTATTTTTTTCTTTTCCTCAAGTTTCCTATATCTTAAATTTGCAAGACAGAAAAATGTCTGTTTGATAGGTATTGCTACTTTTGTGATCCTGACTGAAATGAATGTAGCAATAGCATGTTGAATATACTTATTTCGTTTAAGAAATCTCTGATACCTTTGTGGAACATGCTGGGCTTTGTGAGATGGTGAGGATTATGAGAAACACTAACAGTGGAAGGAGCTAGGTGAAATATTTGTTCATTCACTTTCTCAGTAAAATCAAGTCATACTATATTTTTAATGTATTTTTCCTATATAGTTGTAAAGTGTTGTTATATTTGGTCCTTCAATAGAACCAACAAACTCCAAAACAGCAAAAGCTCTCAGAGTCTGTCATGGAAGATTTTTTGGAATGCATTAGACTTTTAAAGGAGAGTGAAAAAGGGTCAATTGCAGGCCCAGAAAAGGGTGAGCTTAGGGGAGAAGGATAAAATATAGAAAGTTCAGATGATGCCAGCAAATCACACCAGCTGTGCCCACGCCTGTAGCACTGGATGTGTGCTTCATTGGAAAGAAGGAATTTTGTTGGATTTTTGTGTCTAGAGCACTGCTGCTTCCTTTTTTTCCCCCTTTGAAATTAGAAAGCTAAGCTTTAAAATTACTAAACCATTCCTGAAAATTAGGCCAATTTGCCGCAGTGTGATGTTTTTGCAGTGGCTGTGTTGGGTGAGGCTAGTGCAGTACATGTCCAGGCAGTAACCTGTTGGCATGAATTGAATATTAATCCTCTGCTTCTGTGCTTGCACTGCAGTCAGCAACAAGTCCTCCAAAGTCTCCAGGTTAATCACCTAGTTAAAGTTTGTTTTGGCCTCCATCTCATTCCAACCCTAAGTAACCTATTACTTTAGCGTAGCACATTCCTAGAGAACTTGAAAGGGTTTGAAGTCTGTTCAGTTTTCTGATACACTGTATTGTACCAAAGTTGGACTTTGTGCCTCAGAATACAGCTTTAGCTGAAGGGAAAATAATACAGTGCGTTGGCCAGATTAGTTATTTTTTGATAATAATCTAGTTTAACTGGTTTGGGAAACACTTACCTGCTACCTGTGCCAGTCTTTCCACGTGGACCAGTCAAAAGTCAGGTAGGAGGGGTTGGAAGTCATGACTTCGAATTCATGTTATACAAAGATGACTGGTATACAGTGAACTGAAATCCTGCTCAGGATTGCTCAACAGCAATAGTTTTATGGCATATCTGTTTTATTAACGTAAAATTAAACCAGCCTTTAAGAAATGAAGCCAGCAACACTATCTGTGGTGTATAAAACTGCTTAAACAGTGGAAGGCTTATCTGAAACAGATACCAGCAAATACATTTCAAGTAAAGATAGGCGTTATGTACTTTTATCTTTCCTGCCCAGTAACTGCTTTCTGTACAGGAAAAGCAAAGGTAGTGACAGTCATGTATTAATTAGGAGTAGCAAGAAGTTAATGGTTTGTGTAGCACTTAAGTTTTTCGAAAGTATAAGAACAGTATTGCTACTCTGTGCAGCATAGTACTGAAGCAAGTGCAGGGACAGCTCTGTCTCAGGATTTCTTTGTTTCAGTGTTTTTTAAGATGTACATTTCTTAATTTTTCCTTACCACCTTTTAAAATAAATAAATGAAAAAATACATTCCCCACCAGAGTGTCTTGTTTTAATATCAATTTAGTTTTACCTTGCCGTGTGTAGCCCAATAGTGCCTGTTTCAAATAGAAGCTGTCTCTCAGAACCATACATTAAAATTAAATATAAAGTTAGCACCATACATTTAAATTAAATATTAATTTGGATAGCCAAGCAGTCTATAACAACATCAAGTAAAGATAAAAGTGTTTAATTATTTGACTGCTTTGGAGAAGAGGATTTGTCTTCATCTTACGAAGCATCTGTTTTCTGTCTTCAGCCATTTTGGATTCTTGGTAAAGTATTTATTCACTTTTATTCACTGACACACTGATTTTTCTGATGTTACATGTTGATACATGGGCTTTGCGTTTGATGCTTAATTTCTACTTTAATATTAACTTTAAATGAATTAATTGTTTTGATATGTTGATCATTGCGATAATGGAAAGCCAATAAGAGTTAATAAGAATCTTAATAACTTGGTTAAGTTAACGTTGTTTTACCAGCAGAGTATGACCGCTGCTCCGTGGCATGTTACTAATCCCTAGCATGAGTACTAATTGGCAAGACTAGTAGAATGGGTGTAACATAGAAATAATACTTGTTGTGAGTGCAATTTATATACTGTAGATCTGGTTGAAGTTTTTAATTATGTCAGTTTAGGTTTCTGGTTTTGGCCTGATTAGCTGCAGTTTTTATACTGTGAAGAAGGAATAAAAAACAGTGTTTATTTTTAGCTAAGTTATTTTGAAGGTGCTGTAAATTGGTATTAATGTTTCCTATCTTTGCAGTTAAACTAAACCATTTCAAGAAGTATGTCTGGTGTTGATGCTATTGCAGTACCGAGGGAGTTGAGACCACCCAACCTTGTACTCGTCTTGCAGAGTCTTAAGACTTTTAGTCCAACTTCTGCAGCATTATTAGGAGCAATGCAAATAAAAAAGAGAAGAGAAAGGAAAATAAACTTCCTTTGATGTTGCAGCAAGAAGTTATGTAAGACCAGTTTGAAACCATCTCTTTCAAACCTTTTAAGGAAGTATCTTCAGTATGACTATGAAACATAAAGATACCAACTTTTCCCTCCTTGCCCCCACCTCTGTCTGGCAGTTTCAAAATGTTATTCCTGTTTTCTGTGTTGGTTTTACATACTGTTTCTTGTAAGTGTAAAAAAACCCCACTCCTGGAGATTGCTTGCATAACAAAGTTTGCATACTTGAGAGAAAGAGCTTGGTTAATTAGCCTGCTTTTAAGAGGTTTGCTTTGCGATTAAGGGTCTCTCTATTTGCTGTATTTGAAAGTAATGCCCACTAAATGTTGAAGCAGTGACTTTTCTATGGAAGAGTTATGTGGGAAAGCTGCTGTGACTTTGACTTCCTTCCTGCTCAGATCATCACCACTGTTCAGTCATAAAGAGCCATGACAGAAAGTTTCTGGGGTGGGGGTTGTTTTTTGAACCCTTGTGGTAAAATTAGTACCTCCCTACTTATTGCTGTCGTTAGAGTGGAGCGATTCCTGTGCTGCCTGGGCTGTTTGAAAATCCCCATTTGGAATTCCAAGGCAGGATGCGGTTGAAGTCGGTCTGCCACTCTGAACACTGCCTGCTCCCCTGTAGGGTGGCCCAGCACTCTGTCGGCTCCTCTGCTTTGTGCTGCTTAGGCCTGGAGGCTTGGTCATTTCTTCCTTCTGTCTTCAGGAACTGTTTGCTTGAGTTATGTGCTGTTGGGTAAGCAGGCTCAATTTTGTCCTAAGCCAGAGTATTTCCAGTTAGATTGTGTGCAGTTACGTGACCAGATGACGTGTACCACAGCCAGCTGGGTAATAAAACAGTGGGTGAAACAGGGTGGGCAGGGGTGGGCGAGCAGCTCTGAAGGCCAGTGCAGCTCTGCTCAGATGGGTGACAGTTCTTCAGGAGCTTCATGGCTGTAAGGAGAACGTGGAGACTTCAATGGCAGAGGTCATCCAAGACATGTCAATGGGAGCATTACACCCCCGGCTGTTACACTGGCGCTTGTCTTCACCAGTGCTGCAAAAGTAGTAACTGGTACGTGTGCATCGGTGCAGATAATATAATCATTAAGTGTCCTTGGTATAGACCTTGGTGCAATCCTCTGTGAAGTACTTGGCACAAGATTCTCAGGCATGTTTTCTGTTTTATAACATTGAATTATATTTGCACTTCTTTTTTCTACTGTAGATGGGTCTTGAACAGATCTATGTCAGCTGAAGAATTTCTGGAAGATTGTCCCACTAATATTTGTAAAATAAATCAAACAAACCTGAGTAAACTTTTGAAACAAGTAGGATTTAAGATACCTAAGGATGAAAATGGAAGTACTTAAGTAACAAAAATTGTACTATCAAAATAGCATAATATGATAAAACAGAACCTATGTTTGAAACCAAGTCATAACTTCTGACAGCTGGTCTTCCAAATTATTGAAATTGAATTCTTTGGCAATGGAGATAGACATCATGTTTAGATTCCTTATAGCTGTGTGTGCTGTAACGGAGAATTACAGCACACTGGCTTCTGATACTGTGCTTTCTAATTTGGTTTTAGTATTGAACTAGAATATCAGGTCAGTTATTCAACTAGTATAACTTGTTGTGACTCAGTAGAGTGTTGTAGTTCCGTGGAATGTTTTTCAGCTTGATTTGTGGTCCTTTATCATCTGCCATTACAGGCATCTAGTCTATACCTGCCATCCTTGGGAACCCTTGCTCAGCTGATAACCAGTGCGAACATCTCTAGACATCTGTCGTCTCTCAAAGTTTATTTTTGCTAACAAAATGAAGAATGGAAGCCACTTAAATAATTAAGCTGTTAATGGAGTACTTAAAATTATTCTGAAAAACTCTGTTACTTTGGCCAGAGCCATAGAATTATTTTAAATTCAAAATGAAGCTTGGGATGAGAGTTTTTGATAAATTGTGTGCGTATGTGGCAGAGATGGTGAACAAGGTCTTACAAAATGAAAGTAGTAATGGAAGAACTAACAGTTCATAATTGACTCTGTGAGTAATGGTTTACCCTAACAAGATCTCTTTGTCTGAATTAACTGTACTATGGAGGAATTTTAGAATCTTGCAATTTTTACTGATAATTCGCTATAATCTTGTTTTTTCACAAGTATTTACTGAGGCTTAAGGAAGTAAAGTGTTTTTGGCAAAAGGCAAAAGACTAAGATCCAAATCTGGCGTTTTCTTTGCATTCCATATTTTCTTGTTTGACAAGTGATCTTCTTACCCTTTTTGCTCAACAGATTGCTTCTAATTACATCTGGAAAGCAATCAAATCTTCAGTAATGCCTTCTACTAGAAAATCATCTGTAAATGCTGATTTTAGAAACAGTCTGCTAAATATAGCATACTGTAATATACTTGTAAACTGGATAGCATCCGCTCCCAATATTTAATGTTCGTTAACAATATTAGCATGCCTGGAGTATGTTTGCTGCTTTTGGATACAAGAGATATATGTTTGTTATTTCTGGCAAAGAGTTTTGTTTTGGCCATCATAGGTGCTGGTAGAGTGTGTGAGGGGACACACATCGGGGATTGGCCTCTACCTTGATTTCTTGGGTACATCTACCCATTTAATCAGAAAGCTAAAAGAGGCATCACTGTGATAATTAGCTGCACAGGCTGTGAGCCTTCTGGGTACTCCAGCGGGACAGATGTGGAAGCCCCAAGGAAAGTGGTTGGGTGGTGGATGCTCTTGATTTGGATGGAAGGACACAATTACTGATGGTTGAGTTTTGGGGGTTTTGTTGTTCTTTTGAGGATATCAGGAATTACTGCTTTTATATAGTTTGGTAAGATGTGTAAAACCGTTTACCTACTCTGGTTCATGGCATGTAGGATGAATTAGCTCTTTTTGCTTTCAGAATTTGTAAATCGAGTACCACGCAGGACTTTGAAAAGTGAGGGCTGGTTTGCACCACACAGAAACAAAGCTTTAGTTTTGTACAGTGTTGTTAAGCTCTTCAGTGAGTTTACCTTTTTTAAGCAAAAGCTGTTGTGTACAAGACCTATAAATTGGTGTGTGGATGCCTGATGTGTTGGCCCTTCTTGAGCTTTCTGGTTTATTTGTTTAACTTTGCAAGACCTGCATGTGGAAGAGCTTCCTAAAACCTTTGTGGGAGTTAATGGCATTTAGAGGATTGCTTTTTGCTGAGAAATATGTGAAGGACAAGTGCTTAAGAAAATGAGTAAAATCTATCCTTGCCTCATTCTGTGGAAAACCAGTTCTCATAATGTATCTCGGTGTGGCTGGAGGAAGGGGAAAAGCTATACAAAATCCTTAAATGCAAATTAAATAATGATTTCTATGATGTTTCATGTAAATTTAGGGAGAACTTTTAGTCATCAGTGCACAATTGAATGGTACTTACTGAAGCTTTTCTGTAGTATGTCACTAATGAAGGCTGTGCACAGTGACAAATAGACCATTTAACCATGAATTAGTTGTTTGGAAAGATAGTGTCACCACAGCAAAAATCTGTCATACTGGGCCTCCCTTCCTCAAATCTGTTACGATCCTGAACTGTCCAGTGGTCAGCAGTTGAATGCCAATGCATTTTTAGCCTTTTTTTCTGTTTTTTTCAAACTTTTCCCTTGTAGAAACTAAATAACCTTTCCAAGTGTATTTGAAGTTGAACACTGAAAAAAACCCAACCAAACAAACCTGACCGTGCTTATTTATTCAGAACTGTGCACTGACACTAAATTCCCAGCACTATCTGTATAAATCATGTATGTGAAAAGTACCCATTAATTGCAAGGCTCTGACTCACAAAGGTGTTTAACACCTGTGCCCCACAGGCTGCAGTGGGAGGTAGACACCTACATGTTCTGCCAGATGTGGGCTGATGCATACAGAACACATCACAGCTGGCCACCTCTGGAGCAAGGTGTATTCCTGCAATGTAACTGTGTTCTTCAGCTTTTAATCTTAAGATAGTACTTGTAGGCTGATGAAGTGTTTTGTGGGGCAAGTTCTTCGAGTTTGAAAGCATCCTTACTCTTTGTCGGCTCAGCTTGGAAGTGTGGAAGCATTTCCTTGGTGCAGCCTTATGGAGTCGATGTCTGTGTTACCCACGGAGGCTGAAGTGAAACTTGGCGAGACATGCCGCTTGTAATACTGGAGCACTTGGTTTCCACATCCAGGTTGTAGTGCGGCTGTAACGACCCTCTGGTGCCTCTCCCCATACCTTGCCCAGCCATCAATCAGCAAAGTGACAGCTAAAAATGGGGGCTTTATCGTAAGGTCCCAGGGCAGTGAAAACGTGTAGTTCAAGAAAGATTCTGAATAATCCTGGAGAATATTTTGATCCACAAACACACACAATGTTTTCATGTTTGGTTTGAAGCACACTTTTCCAAAAAATGTGTAATCCTGATGGAATCAAAATAGTGGCTGATAGATTATAACCCAAGGCTAATGCAGCGTAATAAATATATTATTTGCCATTCTGCTAGGTTCTTCTGTCTATTTCTATGTTCATTTTTTCTTGCTTCCTGATTTCTTTCATTGGACATTAGAGTGTGCTATACTTTGGATCGTGTTTCCCAGATGACTGAGCCGTTACAAACGAATCCTGTTGTAGATCAGCTAATGAGTAGCCTGTGGCAGTGTCCGCACGCAGTAGATGCCTGGGTGGGTACAGCAGGATAGCCTGAAGATAATAATTTAAGAGGTAATTGTTTTCCAAGTACTGTAAGTTCAGTACATAAAATGAATTGGGACACAAAGTCTTCTGTATTCCTATGGTTAAAAGATCAGCAGTATTTTCAGATGCTGTATATTTTTTTGCATTATTTGTTTACATGTAGGGTAAGGAATTTTTTGTTGTATAAATGACAAAATTCAATAGATGCCCATTTTCTTATGATACAGTTTTAACGTGAGAGGGGAAAAAAAACCAAATACAAATAAAGCCATTAAGACCATCTTTTCCTGAAATGAAGTAGAGTTCTGTCTGAGATGGCTCCTACTTTAATACCTTTCAAAATGGAATTACATGGTGATTAGACAACAGCTAGGAAGTCAGCCACAACAGAATCACTCTGTTTACTTGCTGGGGCAACAAAGCAGAGTTTTGTTGGTGTATCAAGCATGTGAAAACAAACAGACAGCCTAACCCACTCTTTTATTAAACAGTCCCATACTTTTACCAGCCTCCCAATTTCATTATGCAACTTGCGTAATAGATTGTAAGTTGAAAACATATTAACTTTGTGTGCTTATTGACTTAATCATTTTGTAATGCTGCTGATGCAAGATAAAGTAGTAGAAAGTAAATGGCTTTGTTAGCTGAAAGAGGGATTCAGAATTTGAGTAGAAAGGACCACTACACTTTTATACCAGCCAAATATACTGTGGAAAAGTGAAATTTACATTAGCAGAATATAATTAAGACCTAAAAGGGAAGAAAGGAGCCCATCTAACTAAAACAGAAAAGGTCATTGCTTTGGATACTGAGAAAGTACTCTGGGATGCAGGCGATTTAGGACTAAGTTTGAAGAAGCAGGATGACACCCTTGACCATTTTTGGCTTTTGCTTAGCAGATGGGGTAGCGCTTGTAAATATGGCCATAGTTAAATTTATTCAAGAAAAATTCATTGTCGTCAGCTCACAACATTAGACCAAATTCTGTCTTTTCCTTAAGGCAAAGGCAGAAATAGGGGAATTTGGAGCAGTTACAATGCATGATAGATTTGGCTATGAATACTAGAGAATAACTTTTGAAAAATTGGATATCGTACGAAGAAAACAAGTACCAATGTCAGGTTTAAGACTTTGCTTTCCGTAAGCCATGCAACTGAGGCAGTGGGTTTCAGCTTTTTTGGTTTTCCCCTGATTATTTTTTTTTTTTTTAAGATGTTGAGGCAGGATCAGTCTTGGGACCATTCAGCCCCTGTGAACCACATACTCTATATTAAACTCTTATTTTAAAGCTACCTTCTAAAATACATATTGAATAAAACATTTAGAAAAACACAGCTACTTCTGGAGTATCTGAGAGAGAGCACCAAACAATCTTCTGCAAAAAGATCTGCAGCACTGAGCAAGAATTCCCTGATCTGTTGGACCAGAAATGGTCACCCCAAGGCAGACCGAGTGTGGTCAGAAAAGGGTATAGGTATGTATTTCTGACTCCAGAGATTAATGAGCCAGAGAGGAGAATGTTGCTCCTGCTGCAGTGCACCAGGCTGGAAGGGAGCGCTGTGAGGCTTTCGCAGGCACTTCAGTGTTTCAAGGAGTGGCATGGAACTGAGGGTTGATTGATTTTACAGAAAAAGAGAAAACTATTGTCAAAGTGAAGAAGTAAACTGCTCTTTACGTCCCTCCTTTTCCTTCTCTTTGCTGTCCTGCTGGTGTGGGTGTTTTTCCTTGCCTGCTGTGGTCTTGCTGTACTGTTAGCACTGGGATTTTGCAGCTGTTAGAGCTGGAATGAAGTTAGTACATTAATGACCATAAACAGCCTGCAAGGGCTATTCTTTATTGCCAATACATTCTTGCTCATTTTACATTCTTCAGGCTTAGAGAAACCTGTCTTTTCATTCTTACTGGAGGATATATGAGGTATATGCTTCCCCTGGCAGTTTGGAAAGCTTGCTTGCCATAGGATGTGTCGTATGGGAAAACCATCATGCTGGGAGCAGTACAGATCTTACAGTCACAGCCTTTGTTGGTACTGTTCCTGGAAGATGACACTTCAGGTGAAACACATAAATCATCCACCTCTCAGAGGAGTTATTTCTGGCATGAGGGTTGGGAGAGAGTGTGGGTAGTGTTCAGAATTGTACTTGTAGGGGAAGATTGTCCTTCCAGCCTGCCAGAGCCTCTCCCCGTCTTCATCAGAATAATGCCCAGAGAAGGCTTGTAGTGAAGCTTTCTTAAGAATGCTGGACAATGCAGCCAAGTAGTTTTTCAATTAATCTAATTTATAACAGTGGATCTTGGCAATTGGGTATTTGTTAGGAGAGCCTGCTGCAGTACAGTGGGAGGTACAGTCTGGAATATGAGATGTGTGTTAGAAGAAAACAGAGGCTAAACGCTTCTACCTAATTAAATATCAAGACTACTTCTGTTCCTGGCCTGGCAAAGCGTTCTAGAGGTTTCTTTCTTCAGTCAGAAAATAAAATTTGTCTGCAAACACCTAAATTTCAGGGACTGAGCTTATCTTATATGTCTCTGTTGGGGCATGTGTCCCAAGACACATGTTCAGCATTTTTCAACAGGCCTATTTGTATAGATACAGAGTGGAAATTCTCTTACAACATCAGTTCTTTAAAGCCATGGATTTCCAACCTTTTTAGTGTCCTTTGTCATACAAGTTCGCCTTCCAGGGCTTAAAAAGAGTTTGCAGATCAAGAAGTTGGGCATTCAAAGCCTCTCTAGGGCCAGGAAGAGCAAATGGGCATCAAGAAGCAGAAGCAGGCTGGCTTAGCCTCAGTCCAGTCACACCAGTAGTATGTGGCACAGGTATGAAAGACAGAAAAGAAAAAAAAAAAAAGACACCCCCTCACACCCACCCGAGCACCCTGTTTCCTCCTAGATTGCCTGGAAGGTTGTGGTGAAGAATGTGGGACAGCAGGCAGCTCCATGGGGCAGTCAGGGATTCGGCCTCGTGCATTCACAAATCACAGGTTGCTGTCACATGGCTTTCTTTGACAGCTGTCTGTTCTGTCACGCTTCCAAATCCTAAATCCAGACATCTAAAATTGCCATTGTACCCCTCTGCCCTCCAGCGTAAGTAGTTTCTGCCATTCCCTTTTCCCTGCTCTTCTCATAAGGGCTGCTGCTCGTTCAAATTTGTCATGTCCTCACTACTGTCTCTTATGCATTTTTGAATTAACTTTTGTTCTTCAATTTCCAGTTGTAAGGGATTGAAAATTATGGGCCAGTTTTCAAAATTCGGTTGTTTATAAAAAGTTACACTGTTGGTCTGACTTTTATCTGCTTTCTGTGCCTTCTCTGGAGCATGAGGCTTCTGTCTCCAGGATTTTTTTCTGTAATTATGAGCTGTAATTAAATAAGTGACTTACCTTGAAAAAGATTTAGAAAACAAACCACTAGTGTTGGTGATTTCAGAGATCATCTGAAAACACTGAATGATTTATAAATTATTCTTAAAACCTCCTTGAACAAAATCAGTTCTTCCCGAGGATAATGAGGGGAAGACATTCAGCTGTTGCTTCCACAGCCTGTGGTTTTCTTAAGTGGTACGATGCTTCCAGCTCCTTCTCCTGCTCTAGATCTCCTGATCTATTACTTGATCCCCTCTCATTCTTGCCTTGGATTGTCTTGGGTCCTTGATCCTCGCTTCACACGTGTTTTTTTGAATATAGCAAAAATTTAAGGTGCTTTTTGTTAATTCCTTTCAGCAATAGGAACTGGGGGATAATTTGCAAGTTCTCCTTCTGTGAATGAGCTATAGGAGTGCTTTCCTGGTGCGTGTAGGGTTCCTGTCTGAGCTCCTCAGCTGGATGCAATACCTATTGATTCTGTTGCTTTTCATTTATTCATGCTGGCAAATCTCTCTTCTTGGAGTTAGCTGATAATGGATCATGGGAAAGAAAAACAAATACTTGTCTGGTGGGAGGTATCCCAATTTATGTTGCAAAAGGCATGACTTTAAAAAGTAAATGCGCAAAACACACAGATGTGTTCTGTCTGTATTATGGGGATAGCTAGCTACTAGCAGGTTGAAAGCACGGTGTGACAGTGCTTTCTGAGGTTATTTCTCTGCTGACACTTGAGCCACTGGATGTTTCCACTTTACCAATGCTACCTGTAAATTGTTTGTATTCCAAACAAAATCAAAACCAGTCAGATAAACCCAACAGTGATGAAACAAAAGATCAGCATTTCGTTTAAAGCACAGTCTATGAAAATAACATGAAAACAGGGTTTCTTGCCTTTACCCTACTGCAAATGTGTTTGCTTAGGAGCAATAAGAGTTAATTGTCAAACTTCACAATGTAGTCAGAGATTTTCTCATAAAATGTATAACAGACCCTGCCCAGATGGCAAATGCTGATATGTAAATCTGAAACATGAAAATTTCCATTGGGGGCCAGATGGTGGCTTAATGTGAATTGTTTAACATTTATGTTTATCTTATTAAAAGTGCCTTTATATGTCCAAACTAAGCTATCAATGTGGTTGGAAGAGTTCACTAAATGAAAAAAAAAAAAAAATCAAACCGTGAGTACAGGGCACCTCCTGCTTACATGGATCATGGAAAAGTAAAGCATGTCCTTCTCTGTTGAGAGGATTTCTTTCTCTGTCTACAAAATTGTGAAGAAAATATTATAAATAAAATTAAATCACTGTTTGTCTGCTTGGGGAAAAATAATAAAAACATATTACTTTCCCAGAAGTTAGAAAAGTTGGACAATGGTAATACACTAAATGCCTTAATGCATTTCCCCTCAAAATAGGTGTTGGTGTTCAGGGGGAAGGAGCGGAGCCCTGGACGAGGGGAGGCATCGTGGCTGCGGTCCCCCGCGGGCCCTTCCTCCTGCCAGGGAGGCTGGCGCTGGGCTCGGCCGCAGCCGGCGCTTCCTCTGATGCAATTCCAGAAATTGCACAAGGGAGGAAAGAACAAACGGGCGCTTGTGGACTCGGTCACATGAGGGGCCGCTGGCACCTTTACAGTAAATGTGTGTGATATTAAGGGAAGTGGTTAGCGTGGCTCCGAAGGGCAGCCCCGAGCCCTGGGTCAGATGAGTCTTTCACAGGACTGCAGATCAGAGGCGAATCTGCGCGCGCCTGTCCCTCCAAATGAATCTTCTTGAGACCCCCGCGTCATGTTGAGGCGTTTACAAATCGGAGGGTAGCTGTTGTACAGGCAAGAAGTGCCTTTTAATAGCTTTAGTTAAACACTCCAGGCATCAAATGTGCAGTTATTTCTGTGATGCTTTCACAGTGGAAGGGGGGAAATGCTTCAGTGATAAACCCAAAATAGAGTGCCTGTGGAGTGAGTGCCTGTGTCCCTGGGTCCCTCTGTGTGTGTGTGTGTGATAGCATTCAACACAGAGAAATAATTTAAAGGCTGTGGGGAGGCTGAAGG
>NW_010147256.1:0-521 GCF_000699245.1 Pterocles gutturalis | reverse complement strand
AGCTGCCTCTATTAATTCTTCATTCATCTCGTCATAGGTATGATTTTTTGCTAATTCAACCTTCTTGCAATTACACTAGTGAAATTAAGCCCATTCAAAAATTGTACAGCAACATGGCATAAAATCTTTAAGGAATTCCTTTTTTCAAGGGTATCTGAGAACTCTTGGATCATTAACGGATCCTGTTTCCCAGCCTGCATGATAATTACAGAGACCAAAGATACTCCAATTAAATCAATACAAGGCTGTCACCATTTCTGTAAAAAAGAAATTTCCCACCTTCTATACGGCATCTTGAGATCAGCTACTGTGTTAACAACTAACATCAACATGACTTTGTTCATGACAAAAATGTGGCAGACAGAGAATTTGCTTAGCACAGTGAAACACGAGTGAGCTGTCTCTGTTTTCAGGGACAGCTATTTGATTCATCCGAGGACAGGCCACACAAACCATGCGGCTTTTCCAAAATATCCCGTGCAGTTATCCATGTAGATTTAATCAAAGCTTGATGCTCAAAG
>NW_010147255.1:1478-2054 GCF_000699245.1 Pterocles gutturalis | reverse complement strand
CCTGAGATCCAGGACCGGGAGGTGCTGCAGCAGCAAGTCAAAGGTTTCGGGATGCTCCCCAAACTCTCCCTGGAGGAGCTGCAGGAGGCCCAGGAGCCCCAGGTTGTCCTGAACAAAGATGCAGCCGTTCCGCAGCGTCTCCGCAGGATCCTGCCGCAGGAGACTGGCGAAACCTGAGGCCTCGTGCCGGACTTCACGCTCCTCGTCTTGCAGAAGGTGAATGCCCATGTTTATCAGCCTGGGAAAGGGAAGAGAAGGGAAGGGAAGGCCACCGCACTCCCCAGAGCATCCCCAGCCTGCCTGGGGAGGGAAGGATGGGATGCCCCAGGGCAATGCTTCTCCAAGGAAATTTTTTGGAGGCTCTTGGGTTGTGAAAGGCACAGCCACTGCCTAAGAGCTCACTGCCTGGGAGGGCAGGGAGTGTGATGGGGTTGGAGGGACCCAGCCATCTAGTTTGCTGCTCATAAGGGGCTGGCTGCTTCTACTAAAAGCCACCCCCCGCCCCGGGTTCAGCTGGGATAGAGTTAATTTTCTTCTGAGTAGCTAGGATAGCTGTGTTTTGGATCCTGTAATGGG
>NW_010147255.1:815-1342 GCF_000699245.1 Pterocles gutturalis | reverse complement strand
CCAACCGACCCAACGTGGGCAATGGGATATTCCATCTCGTACAGCGTCACGCTCAGTGTAGAGGTGGGGGGTGGCTGGGAAGCTCCCTGTCTCTCTTCTGGGATTGTGGGTTTTGGGATTTCTCTCCTCTGGGATCACTAGCCAGGGATGGGCTGGGCATTGGTCAGTGGATGGTGAGCAGCTGCTCTGTGCATCACTCATTTGTGTATTCTATTATTATTATATTTCAATTATTATGCCCTTGAATTTTTTTGCAGGGGACATCCTTTTGCAGAGTCAGTTAACCTGCAGCAACCTGGGGCTGGGGCTCCGAGGAGCAGTGCTGCTGGGAACGCACGGTGGCAATGGGCAGCACTGCTCCTGCGAGCACGGCCGTCCCAGGGGATGGGCTACCTACCGCAGAGCCACGGGGACAAGCGAGGGACAGGCAGCACGCAGGGATCGCCGGACCACGTTGGCACCTGCCGTCTGCAGGGAGCGGGCAGCCGCCAGCCGCAGCACCTCGGACGAAGCAGAGCGGCTGGGCT
>NW_010147255.1:0-800 GCF_000699245.1 Pterocles gutturalis | reverse complement strand
ATCGCTCGAGCAGGGTGCCGTCCTCATCCCCAAACCTGCCAGGGAAGGAGAGGGAACTCAGGCACACCTTCCAGCTCCATCCAGGGCACCAAAGGCCACTGGCTGTCCTGAGACCACAGCACCCAGGTGCAAAGCTGTGATTTCTCTGCGAGAAGTCATGGTTCTGTTTCCAGCAAGGACTAAGGAGAAATCTCCTGGAAGGGTCAGGCAGTGGCAGGGACCTACCGGTGGGCGAGCAGCAGGCTGGTGGCACACAGCGCCTGGAAGAGGAGGTCAGGGCCAGGACATTCAGCCTCCACCACGTGCAGCAGCATCTCCAGACATGCTGCCCAGGAGCCCTGGAGCTTACGGGAAGCTTCCTGGGACCACGAGGAGGGGTCTCTGTAAAGATGCAGCAAAGCCTCAAGGTACAATCTCAGGAACTCTTTGTCCCTTCTCTCTCGCAGCACCAACCGCAAGCTCTCCTAGTTGACAACAGAAAAGAAGGTACACGGTTAGTGTCCCTGGCACCACGGGACGGCCACCTCAGCACAGGCACACCCATGCACCCTCAGCCTGGGGAGCACCCTCAGCCTGGGGAGCACCGTGCTCCCCAGCGAGCACCCGGGATCCCATCCGCCTGGTGCCTTGGGGACCCCCTGCTTTACCCAATGACTTCTGAGCCTCATCATACCAGCAATGTCAGCCCAAGAGCCTTCTCCAGTTCCTCGCACGTTCTTTCCTTCCCAGCGATCACCCAGCTCAGGACGGCAAGCTGGACGTCGGGATTTGGCTGCTGGAGAAGCGAGCAGGCGGCACCG
>NW_010147254.1:0-477 GCF_000699245.1 Pterocles gutturalis | reverse complement strand
CGAAGTGTGGAAGTGCTTTGGGTATGAAGTTGTTGAGTCCTGATGAAATTAGATTGGGGCCACGGCGTATACTTTTTTTCAGCTTTAAGGTACTGTATTGCATGGAAGGGGAAGGAAGCATAAATCGAAATTGTGTTAGAATGTTTACAGTGTAATATAACCATTTACACGAAAAAAAGAGATTTATGTAAGAATCTCTACTGAAATTATCTCCAGAGGAAATACAGATGCTGTTGTAATGTTCATGAAGTTTTGCAACTAGATTAATCTCCTCCTCTGAGTTCTCTCTCATCTTTCTGGTAGCATGGACACTGACTCTGACCTTTTCAACCACTGTATCACATCTTTCTGTGTCCATTGCCCTGTTCTAGAGCACCCTCATACTTGATCCTGTCCAGCCTCAGTAACTTTCCTATTCTTGCAAATAATCAAACTTAGAGTTGGAATTAATTGTGTTCTGTGCCCGCAGAAAACCTT
>NW_010147253.1:356-21183 GCF_000699245.1 Pterocles gutturalis | reverse complement strand
CTGGAGCCAAAGGAACCTGGAACCAAAAAAAGGGATGATCTTCCTGGAAGTCCTCACCTATATACTGGGCATGACATGTATGTTATGGAATAGATTATTGGTCACTCTGGTTCTCAATCTAGTAAACAAAGAACAAATCCTGGGCTAGTAGCTAGGCCTGTGCCCTCCCAGCCCCCCCACCCTGTCTGCGAAGAGCAGAGAAGCTGAAGGACCCTGAAGTATCCTAGCAACATTACAAACATCCCTTTCTTATCAACTTTCCTTCTGAGCACAAATCCAAAACACAGCCTCCTCCTAATTATGAAGAAAGTTAACTCTGTCTCTGCTTAACCCAGGACATTTGTGTACTTCCTTGGAATTAGTTCTGGACAGCACTGGAAAGACGAGAGCACGGTCAGACCTGATGAGTCCATACCTGTGAGGAACAACAGCCAAAATGCTCTGCATGGGACTGGAGGAGAAAGCAAAGAGCAAAAGTAGTTACAGCTGAAGCTCTTCCACACTGTGCGGAGTGTTTTGATTTCTCCTCTTTTAACAGGCTTGGATTTTTATGAAGTTTTACCTTTTAGGGAAATAATTTTATTACAGTTCTAGAGGAAAACTGAAAATGCCCACACAAAGTTTTTGCATTTTATAGCAGAGTCTTTTTCTTTTCCTTCTTTAGAAATAATGAGTGAAACTTTTATTTAGTTACTGTCTCCATAAAATTATTTCTTAAAAAAAAGTGAGGTATGACCTGAACCTTCAAAATCAATTCACTGATTTTTTCTTAGACATTAAAAATAAAAAGTTTCTAAAGATGATTTTTATCCCTGAATACACAAATTCATCTAATAAATATTTTCAAAATATTAGATCTATCCCAAAGCAATACTGAAACATAAAAACATTGCAATATGTTTCTAAAGTATTTTTCTCAGGTGCAATATGGGGAAAAATCCTGACAAATTATATGGAAAAGCACACTTTTTCCAAAAAGAACATGCTATATAAAAAAAAGTTTATAATTAAATTTATTTTCATTCATAGGACTCAGATCTTAATTTTGCTGCAATCTATCTACCACTCCAAAGGGTTCAGAGAGCTGTTCTATCCAGCAGGTGAGGACTGTTCTGGTGATGGGGTGAGTTATAACAAATGCAGTGATCCATAGTTATTAGAACAATTCGTTTGGGCAAAGGGGAGAAGTTGGCAGCTGGGATTATTTTAGGCTAACCCTGAAGCTTCAGATGGTCTTCACTTCTCAGATCCAGTGCCAGAATTAAACAGGACCTCACATTTGGGCCTGGAGAGGACAGCATATTAATACTGACAGACGTCTTCCTGGAGAAAGTGTATACACGGATGTACATGTGTGTTACACTTCATGATCCTGGGATCCTCTAGAGAGCCTTTCAAGTCAAGACGATTAGATTTGAACACTGGACCTTTTTTCTGGTGTCTATTGCTAATGAAATGCATATTTTGCAAACCTGGTGCAAAAGTACATTGAATTTCCACAAGTTTTTTGGATAAAAATCTTTTTTCCACAAGATCCTTTCCCAAAAATCTGCTTCTACCTGAAATCTTTCTCTTTAATTTTGCTGATGATGCTGTTTCCAGTTTTGGGGACTTGCAATTAAAAGTTAAATGAAAGTTTTTGTTTATTTTGCAGTAGAATTCTTAAATATTTATGAAGGACCTTAACTCTAGCTCACCTTGAGGAAATACAGATGAATTAATAATTTATGTGGTTGTTTTGCAGAAAATTAAAGGTTGGGAACAAGTATTTAAAAATTAAATCATCCACAATCTAAGACAGCAGATGTTATTTTGTTAAAATCTTGCAAACAACAAAGTACATGAGGTGTTATCTTCTCCTTGGTCCAACTGAAATCTTAACGAGCATTACAATTGAGCAGATTCTAAAGCCTGAGGCTAGCTAATGTCAGAATAATGAAGAGGAACTTCAATTATGTAGCCTAGATTTTTTATATTTATTTTTGTTTTATTTTATTGCCTGCAGTGAGAAAGACTTTCTATTTATATATTACATTGTAATTTGTAAGATGTTGCACTCCTACAAAAATCACTGCATATTTCATTAGTAATCCTACGACGGAATCCCTTGCAAAGTAAATGTGTGTGCATCTGCCTGTGTGAATAATAATAATAACAATGATAATGATAATTATAATAATAATAATAGTTTAGATGGAAAAGAGATCCTGCAGTTACAGGACCTTAATAATTTAACGATTCTCACTCTTTTTTACAGACAATTTTTTTGTCTTTTTCTTTTTCTTCTTTTTTCTTTTTTGTGAGTGACAGCTGTCTCTAACTCTCACTTAGTCTAGACATCATAGGTAGCCAATTTCTGGTCAGCATCAGAAGTCAATAGACTAGGAAAGATGGCTTTCAGACTCAGGCTATAATGGTTTTCTTTCCTGGCTTTGACAAGCTACCCTGACAATACAGTTCCAAATTCTGCTTTTGAATATTTATGTGCCTTCCATGATAGAATCTATATTGAGAAGTTGTAAACAATTTGTCTTGCTGGAGGTAAGGCCAGGCATGCAGTCTTTCAGAGATATTTTTTTAAAATAAAATTCTCTTTACGACTATAGTATCTACGTTCTAAACATGGTCTGACAGTTAGTCCTGCTTGTGGAACTGTTTCCAGTGCAAGGCTTCTACTAAGATCAATGCAAAACCCTCACAAAAAAAGAAAAAAGAAATGGTTCCAGAACTTGGACAAAGAGCCATTCTATTAAAACAAATTCTAAGAGGTCTGTAACTGCAGAACTTTAAACCAGTATCCAGAGAAACCTTACATTAATTTCTCCTCTCATTTTTTGCCTGTTTAACTGTGACTTCAACCGTGTGTATAAATCTTGGTCATTTTGGCAATGTGAAGACATGAGCACATCAGTATGTAACCACAACTCCAAATATAAAAGAGATTTTTTACCCTTCAAATAGAAGATCTGTACAGCAGAGCGGATGAGAGAATTTTGTTCTTAGATTCCATCTAATAAGAACCCAAAGGATTTCACTGCTATTAAAAATGTAAGTTAAGCAGAGACATCTTAAATTTAAATAAAATGTATATGTAGGAAAAATATAGTCATAAAGTGTTGCTCTTCCAAGATACTATGTGAGGATTTAGCAATGTAATTCCCAGGATGTGAATAAAGACAGAACAGCTAAAAACTTGTATATCACTTGATAATACAATTCAGTTCAACTGTTTGGCATTTTCTGCTCCAAGGAAGCCAAGTATTGGCAATTCATCTACACTGATGCTAAAGTATGGTTGGTATAGCTATGTAAGACTGTAACTGCACAGTAATAATAAATGAGAAACTTCCACAAATACTACAGACATAACAGTTCATAGAGTCAGTCTGTTCCATTCTCCTTCTAAATGTTCATCTTCAATCAGCACTGTGAAAATCAGTCTCTTTTTTTCATGTTTTTTTTTTTCCTTTTCTGAGTTGCTGTTTATGAGATTGACTATTCCTAGTGGTTTCAGAGAAGCTGGGTTTGCCTAGCACACATATCTTAATAAAATAGCAGCACTCTGAATAAACTGGAGTGCTTGAAAGTAGGATCACTTTTCTAAATATTAAACGTAAGGGACATAACGAGGAGATTGATTTGGTAGCATTAGAAGCTTGCATCTCCTAACTTTCTCTAGATGTGCATTTCCATATATGTAATCTTTCCTTTTTTAAATGTTCTTTCTACTCACCAAATTAATCTCACATTCCCACTGCTGGGGTTATTTTAATCATTTATTGTGTCAGTGTTGTTCAACACAGCCAAAACATAAATCTAGTGCCTAGTTTTTAAGGGTCCATTATGAGGTGCCAACCATTTTGTTCTCCCTTTCCAGACACAAAATGCAACTTATAAATGTGAACAAGTTCTAAAGGTTTCCTGCATGATGCAGAGGGTTGCTGTGACAAGTAGCAGTACTGCGAAGATAAAATACTAGAAACGTTCAGATTTTGAAACACCTGATTTGGTTTGCTGTGAGATATGGCTGAAAACCACAGTTACAGCACACAAAAAACATTGCGGGTCTGAAATATCTCATTTACTAGTAGTTGAGAGGGGAGAGGAAAGAAAACCTTTTAAAATCTGTCATGGAACAGAGGAGACTATCTATCATGCCTCAAAATATCTGCAACTCACTAGTTAAAGAACATGCCTCACACCTTGAAGTTCAAGGGACAGATCTTTACTCAAAATAATCTGAAATTAAAATCTCTGACTTTCTCTTTCCTGATAAAATTTCTACAAAGACTTTCTATGAAATAGTTTCATTAGAATTAAACATTATCTCATAACAAGGAAAAACTAATTTTGGACCAACATTGTTAACTACTGCAATGTTAAGTACTGGAGAACTTTATGGAGTTACACCTCTAAAACAGAGTAGATTTAAAATTGTTTAAATGTCTGAAACTCTGTTGACTTCAGTAAAACAAAACCCCCTTTTAATTCAATTGACGTTCTGGCCCAAAGGATCTCAGAAGAACTGTCAAATGTTAAACGAAAATAACTGAAAATTTTGTTTCTCAAAAACCTCCTTCTATCTAGAAACCAAAAGTAAGATACAGAAATGTTTTGAGAAGTTGATAATGTATCTGACACTTCTTCCAATTTCCAAATGATCTGGAATTCACAAACAGCTGGTTTGCATAATATCTACAAGTGTTGCAGATCAGATGCAAGCTATGACTTTCAACAGGACCAGCCAATCTGAAAGTGTGTTCTCCTTTACATTTTAGTAGTCATGTCTCATTGCACAGCTAATGTTCTATTACTCTGACTAATGTAACATGACATGACTGGTAAAATTCGAGGAAACAGACAATTTTTCATATTAGAAACTCACTCTTCCTCTCTCTGAACTGGTTGTTGATTCTATTTCGAATGCAGCAAACTGTAATCTTGCCTAAATCACCTATATGGGAGAGCTAGCTAATGTAGCAGGTATCTTACTACAGAGAAATGAAAAGCCAAGCTTGAGCAGCTTGGCATGTCACAGAAAAAAAAGAAAAAAAAAAAAAAAGCATGACATATGATGTTTGTTTCTTTGAAATTGCTTTGAAAACCTCTTATGGTTGAATATAAGCTTTTTCTCTTCTATTTATGCATTCTACTACCCACGCACACGAAATATAATCGGGCTGCACTTTTTTAATTAAGAAAAACATCACATAGATAGATATTATGGAAAATATATTGCAAAGTTTGATTCTTTTTGGAAGCTGAGTACTGAGTTGAGAGCAGATGGAAATATCTTAGTCCTACATGTGACATGTATATAGTCCTTAGACAAATGCAATTCCCGTTAACTTTGGCAAGTGATCTGTTTCAGTAAAGATTTTGAACTGTAATGAACAAATACTTCTTTGGCACATCTCTCTGGAGTATGAGAAGGGCTGCATCCTGACCTGAATGGCACCTATAGCAGAATCCTCAGGTGGACTGATTTGACTCTACCAGTCTTAAGGTTTGAGACCACTACACCGACTTAGGTCCATGAGATCTCCAATTGCCTGAATAAGCCTCTGTACTGTGAGAGGTTGGCATATACAGAAAAAAATAAAACTCTATGTCTGAACTTACTGAACTTTGATATAAGAAATGTTTTAAACGAGACGCAATGAACTTCATGATGATCTTTCATTAAGGAATATTGAAAAATAATCAGATTCACCTAGAATATTTCTAATGTTGACAATCATTGCTTAACTCTTCAGGATATTTACATGATCTCAGAAGTGATCGGGTCTGAATAAATAATTTACAATAATAGGAGAAGGATTACAGAATCCGTAATGAAAAATTAGGCTGCTAAGGATTACCAAGAGCTTTACAGAAGTGGGTTCTCCCAAGTTTGTGGCCATCATGTTTGGCTAGATCTTAGAAATTCTAGTGCCTCTGGCCAGTGGCACCAACACCAGTACTTGCACATTGCTGGAAAAAAAACCTGTTAATAAGATCATTTAGGAAAGCCCTACTGCATAAAAAAAGGCTCTCATAAAAACTAATTTCTGCTCTATTTGGATGTCAAGTGCTTCTTTCTTTCTCTATTTTTTTCTGTCAGTCAATCATTGTCTTTGGAGACAAATTCCCTGTCTTGGTAGTAGTTGGGTTAAGTATTAATTGGGCAAAGGTATTTCATGTGATAGAACTCATTTGGGTTTTGACGCATCAAAGCTGCACAACCATGAAGGACTGTAACAGCTGTTTCTTTTTCTATTGAGATTTTGGAAAACTTATGAAATCTGTAAGAGGAAAAATAACAAAATTAATTCTTTTCATTCAATGACTTCAGATACAAATTTAGTATTTTTGATAGCCATAAGAGTCTTCTCTTAATTTAAGTATACACAAACTATATGCAGCATATTTACACATGACACCAGGAAATCATTAGAAATACTTCAATTTTTTATATAAAATTTGTTGGAAAAATAAATTTTGTGGTGTGAACCTCTTGTAAAGAAAGGCTATTTTTCAGTTTACAAAGAGGACATTTTCGTGTTGTAATACTGAATACTCTAATTATATAGTATTGTAATAACCAGAACATAATTTCCTAAACTGTCAAGTTAAGTATACCGTGCTTCAGCAAAATTATTGCTTGTTTATGTTTCATTGAGGTAACACTGCTCTCCAAATTTCCAGAAAAAAACATTCCCCAACCTCCACAAGAAATCTGTGTCCCTATTTAACCACCAGAACGACACTTTTGCTCTCACGAACTGTAAGCCTTACAAAGGGATTGATTCTTGCAGAAAATAAAAAGAAAAGGAAAATTGTCTTTTGAAAAGGTGTGTTTAGAAAAATAAAAAGCAATAGCCCAGGCTGCTATCTGCTATGTTCTTCATCAGGAGAAACAGTGTTTTCTTCTTATGAAAGGCAGTCATTTACCATCCTGAGGGGAGCAATTTTTACATTCTGCTTTCCTCCAGAAATATTATTCCTAAAATAGTCCATATTTACAGTAGTCATCTCCTTTTCTAAGTCTCAGATTTACCAGCTTCCTAGTTATACATACATATGTGCATATAAGTATGTCCATATGTACATATATATATGTATTCATATTCCAATCTCACACTTTATCTCTATGAAAGAAAATATCCTTGCTATCATGTCAGTGTGCCAGCTGAATTGGTATCCTTTTTCCTTCGTTGCCAGGACTATTACAATGAAATTGTCTCCACTTGTGATCTCATATTATAAAGATTGCCAAAGCTCTGACAACTCAAGACACTATGATATACTCCTCTTACACTGTTAAAGCAGACATAGGGAGCAGAGTTCTCTGTAGAGCATAAGTAAAGATTTATAGACATGGTGAAAGAACACTTTCCTTGCTGCCTTCTTAAAATAATTATGACTTCCCATGAATCTCTTTCTAAATCAAGTGCAGAATGACAAAAGCATAAGGAAACAACCTGCTAAAATACCCTTTACAATAAGCTCTAATGGACTATTTCAGCAGCATATCACATCCTTGGGTGAAAACTGTATGTAATTATTTCAAGAAGACATATGTGCCTTGATATGAAAAACAAGTATTTATTGCGCCTGCCACTATGCTTCAAAAACTTGCTTTCTGCCTTGATTGTTGTGCTACTATAATACTTTCATATGATAGTACTAAATATTGAAAGAGTGAACAGATACAAAGTGAGAGACACATAAAAAAGCACTGTATGACACAAAATAAACATAATAGATTGACCAGTTCTAGCAGTCATGAAGAAATATCCATATTTAGAAGACCAAAGTACCCCTGAAATGAAAACAATCCTTAATATTAGAGACCATTGCTGCTCTTCATTCAGGTTGCAAGAGACAGCTCTGATTTGTCTGATCTGTAGCAGCAGCTACATGGGCTTATCCATATGTGGGGCTAGGTAGGTGCTGTGTGTTCAAGGGTATCCACACTGCCATTTCTGCCTAAGCCCTATATATCTTACTGCAGCAGTATGCGCTGCTAAATTAATACCCTTCATTCTTTGTGTTAATTACACAAAATAAAACCATACAAGATCAGTTGTTAACTTGTCAAGAAATGACTGGGAGAAAACCACCCTTCTGTTATACGCATTGTAAATGTGAAATTTGTCTCCCTCGTGCTCTCTGACAGCCTCTCTCAGCTGAACAGTGCCTTGACAGGCTGCAGAACCATCCTCATGTCTGGCTGTTCAAGTGTTTCAGGTCACCCACTCAGCCCCTCACCCTGCTGGCAAGGCTGCCCCTCATCCTCACAGGTGCTGGGTGACACACACAACCCCCTCAATAACAACAGGGTTATTTCATGCGGGGAAGGGCACCCTGTTTGTAAGATGCTGCAGGCAACCCTTTCAATGAGCAGACTTCATTCAGAGTCATCCTCAACTGTCTATTTCCCTCGTAGCTGGCATCAGCCTGGCTGCCGGGGCGATGTCTGCTGTGTGGCTCCACACAGGTAGGTAGGCTGGGTTACCCCGTTCTCCTTGGGTTTGTAACCCCAACTTTTTCAGCCTTCAAACACTGGCACAGCTTTGAATGTTGTCTGTGGTTTCATGGCATGAACTCGATCCCTGCATTCTATAGATTGCTGAATCCCTTCAGATAGACTCCTGATGTTGTATAGTAGTACACTCAACTAACATACCCAGGTCCAGTGAAAGCCACGAAATGGAGGCACTAAAAGATAATGTGGACACACAAAAAACTTGAATAAGAACTACTGATCTAAAGGATTTGTATTATTAAATTGCATTAAACCAAAAGATGTCAATTTGTGTGATTACTTCAAAGAAAATTATAGCATAAATGCAAAAAGTTTATGAACTACAAAGGGTCAGCACTAAAAACAGGATGTTATAGCAGATAAACACGACAAAGCACTTTAAATAAAAGACCCTGAAGAGTAAAATACAAAAAGGTTGGTTTCTGCTAAAAAAACCTGAAATAACTGCTGAAAGAAATAGTAACTTTAGACCCATTAGCTTGTCTTATTTTTTTATCCAAACTTTCCACACTCTAAACTTCCATGCCTGTGGATCACGGTGGACGGTAAAGCTAAAGCTTTCCAACAGCTTGATTCTTTGAGATAAAGTCCTTCTGTTCCTTAAGATAAAACATTTCTGATGTTTGTGTACTTGGAAGACAGGCATCCAGGTAGTTCTTTAAACCGTGTATAATCTTGTACACGCAAGGAGTGAAAAAAAAAAGAAAGGTTTTAAATACTACTTGGTTTGCAAGTGCTGTGATGCAGAAATTTAATTTAAGCTAACTAGTTTATGAAGTAGTAGTGGTCTACCAAGATGAAAATTATTGAGATTCTTTAATCTAGAGAAGACAAAGCAAAGGGAAGGAGCATGACAGAAAAGAAAAATGCCCCAGTAGCAGACTTCAGATACAAATAACACTGCTGGCAAGACCTGTGAACGTATCCCGTTTAACTTAAGGCAGCAATGAAAGTTGTGCTCATACACTTGTGATGTTGCCACTGCAATACAGCTTCTTCTTTCTTGGTAGGGAAGGAAAACATAAGAAATAGCTAGAAATAACATGAAAGAGTAAGAACTCCTGAATCTGGGGCAAAAATTATCCTGTAAAAGTAAGTCAGTTATGCTCCCTACACCCTAGCAAAATTTCTCTCTACGAAACACCGTCCTGAGTTGGTCTTACGTTCAGTGGATCTTCAGTGAGCACGTTAACCCACAAGTAAGTATGTTTTTTGAAGTCCCAGTACTCTTTAAAGTTCACAGAGATGTAGCTTTGTTGCATCATGTATGGCAATTTTCACTTCCTCTAGGATTAACCACCATAAAAATTGTATCATGTGAAAGAAAATAAAATAAGAAAATGCTTTAGTTAACAATGCTAACCATGCTTTAACTATTGAAATGTTGCCTATATTTTTACCCTGTTTCTATTAGGCTTGCTGATAAAAGATATCAAATACCCATAACGGCATATAGCATGAAAAAATTATGCTTCTTGCTTTGCTAGAATTTATTAATACAAAGCTGTTTATAGAGATGTTTTTACTGAATGAGCAATGCTAATGACTATCACTTTTCTTTTAGACAAGTTACGTGGTAAATTATGACATTTCATAGTGAGCTTCCAGACAAGGAATTAAAATGAACAAGGTTGAATTCATGTCCATTTTACTTTAATCAAATTCAGTGAAGATTTGAATTAGATACATTTTACTATGTATCAATTAATATGTATGTGTATTTTATATGTATATACAGAGACCTATGAATAATCTATATATATTATAAACAGAGCGTATATTATTACATACTATTACACTATGGAGAACATATTATTGTTAAACATTAGGTACGTATATTTCAGTGTACCATTCCTTATTTTGTAATGACAGCAACAAGTTCAATCCTACAGGACAGAAGAAAAGCTCAAGACAAATTCTTTATATAGTTTTTGCACTGATACGTTTAAGAAGGAAAAAAAAAACCATTCATTTTTCAATGAGTTCAAACACTGCAGAGGCTTGCTTTTAAAGTGTAGGCCTCTGGTACCCCTTGAACACTTTACTCCAATACACAGTACCTTTTCTCTTGTGCTCCGTATTACATTCACGACACAAGACACATGGCTTTTGTGTAATTAAATGTGTTACTCTCAACACGCATACAGAAAACATTCACATTTTAATGGGAAGCACTGTGTGGATGAAAAAAAGACCTCTTTGTCATCCTTCATTATGTCAATTTACCATAATAAACTAACCAGAGAAGAAATATTCTTCATATTTCCACTGCATTCTATAGCTCTTCCCCTTCAGTGTGTTAAGAGACCAATCTCTTTAGGGAAATATTGCAGGGGTACTTGAAAGCACTTTGCAATCTGGTGTCTGAATTACGTTCTTGCAAACTCTGTTTGGCGTAGGATTAATGTCTAATTTTTCTCTGACAAGAAAGAGCAAAACTTATTCCTGCGAAAATGCGTGTTTAAGCTGAATATGAGAACATTTGTTTCTCTGTAGGAAATATACATACAAAGCCTGTGCTACGCAAAAACATAGCTCTTCAAGACTTGGTAACACTGGCAGCTCATGCAACTGTGTAGAAAGGAAATTACACAACATCCATGAATGTTTTAATAATCCATTTCAAATTCTATGCAATATATACGATCACTCACAAAATACAGATATATGAATTATGCTGAGAGAAAATATAATGGAAATGGGTAGGAAAAAACATATATTCTACAATACATGAAAAGTGTGTTATGAGATACATAATTAATTGATTAAAAAATCTTATTGGAACATTGTATAATCACTGCCCACCATGTATAATCACTGCCCACCACAGTAATCCTGCCTATACAGGACTTTAGAGAGTTTTTATTAAATTATTGCATACTGTAGATGATTCATGCTCATGACCTACTTCTATGTCCTTTTTACTCCTTATATCACAGCTGCTTTAGAGCCCTTTAAAACAAAACAAAATTAAATTGGTCTTTTTGTTAAATGCCTGGGGAAATTAATCTTTTCCCTCTCTCTATTATGACATGAGACGTAGCTTGATGTGGTCACTTTTTCCAAAAGTGACTTACTTATTACTACTAGTTAATCTTGATTCCACTGAAATCAGTGAATCACTCTTGGATTTTAGTGAAAGATTGTGGGTTCACCTAACTCATTGAAAATTTCAGCTCAAAAATTTCAGAAAAGCTACAGCTGTCCACAGGTAGAAATCTAGAAAGAATTTCCCTGATCTCACAGAACCCCCACATATTATATAGTATTTAATTTTTCTAGCATCAAAATCATAAGCTTTGTTGTGCTTAAATATCTAAACAGACACAAATAGGTTTTGTGCTTTGTGTTTTGTTTTGTTTGTTGTGTTTTTTTTTTAAATACAGCTGAAAAAAGCATTTTCATTGCAATAAAAACGATGTGAAAACTGTCTCTTCTCTCTCTGAGAACTATTATGAGATTTATATTACTCTGACGATATAGTTTTTTTCCCAGACAATGTAGTGCATTTTTCTATCTAATCATTCAATAGGTATATTTGATATAGAGCACTTGGGACACTATTAATAAATCTGAAAAAATATTAGAATTAATAGAAAAACTGTAAAATTTACAAAGATGCATTTTTAGGGGCATGAGCATACCGATATTTCAGACAGGAGCATCAAGGTGGTTCCTAGTCAAGTTCAGAAGATGATCTTTGAATTTATCCAGTTTATTGTTTTCAATCCGGCACAGTTTTAGATCTGTAACAATAAAGTTTGCTGATACCACAAATGTGGAAGGTAGGATGGAGGAGATCAGAACTGAATACCAAAAGATCTGGATGAACAGAAATAGGACTAGATTGAAATGCAAGGTCATGCACCTGGAGCTAATAATAAAAAGTTCTTCGGTATGCTGGAGGTTTTTCATCTGGAAATATTTTGTAGAAATGGGATATGATTGTCAAACTCCAAATGAATAAACTGCCAGTATGATGCAGCATTAAAATGGTAAATGCAAACCGAAAATATATTGCAGAAGGTGAATCAATGAGCGACAGGAAAGCACTGGTAGCATTACCTGGCCCTGGTTAAACCTTGACTGCAATACAATATTGAGCTTTCTGATTGGAAAAGGCAAGCTTGAAAGAGAACAGGTGCAGAGAAGCCTTTGGAAGAAAGCAGGAGGGGAGGCACAATTTTCAGGCTGAGTCTGAAACTGTTTTCCTCGTACGATAATATATAGAAAAAGGAACCAGAGAGGGAGGTGATCAAGGTCCATAAATATATCAGTGGATTTAAAAAAAAATGAAATAATAAAGAGCTCATTAAATTATAATACTGAAACAAAAAACATTCTAGATGGACATAAACATACTGAGGTGGAAAAGAAAAAGGCTTCTAGCCACTACACCAGGCAAGGTTTACAGTGGCTTTCCAGTTAGACTACACAGGAAGAAAGCTTTGAAATGAGATCTTGGTAGATCTAATGCCATTATGAATGGGATGATTTGTCACATGCCTGAGCCAGGAGGAAAATGGGATATATGACACATGTCCCTTCCATTCTCACCAGCAAGACTCCATGGGCATCAGTGCTTCTAAATTACTCTAAAAGGGTAATATATGTTTCCGTAATACCTAAATGTATATACTAAATGTATATAGACTGTACTCACATATTTAGTGATGTGTTTCTCTTAAGGGAAAATTGAACAATACCAAAGATCAGATTACCAAAGTTGGACTTGAAAGATTAATATTAATTTGTACACCAGCTTCTAAATATGGCCTCTAAAAGGACTGTGTACACTTTCTAGAATGTCACCTGCAATGCAGGTGCCACTTAACTCTATTTCTGCCAGCTGCATGTATCATGAAATGCCAATTTACTAAGCACGTGATGCTGAGTGTTTGGATTTGTTACCAAAAAAAATCTGCTAAATATGGAAGTAAATGTAAACAGTCACGTTCACAGGCAGCTCTTGAAACACGCTATTCAACACGTACTTGTATATGTTTACTGGTTTTTTCCATAAACCTAGAGTATGAGTTAAAGAAATTCAGCTGTTTCCATTGTCCAGAACTTACTGTGGATCAACAGCTTGAGGGAAACACATCAGCAAGGAGAGGGTGCCAAGATATGCATCATGAGTTTTCTGAATCCTGCAGAGAAGAGCAGAGAGTCCAGCTCTGCAGCATCTCTCCACTCTGATCAGGATCTGTGCATTCAAACAGGCATATGGCTCGCAAATTTCAGAGCAGCCGTCTACAGTGTGGCTCCAAAAGAACTGGTAAACTTAAAAAACGGCTGGTGGTTACAGAAATTATGAAAAAAACCAGGGTCCTTAGCTTTATTCCACACAGGCTTGACCTTAACTAGGCTGATTTTGGATTACAGATGAATCAGGTGATTGTCTATCTTGGTCTAGCAAAGCAATTCCAGGCCAGGAAGCTCCTAGCCAACATGAGATCAATTCAGAGGAAATATTCACTTGGTGATTCTTACAAAACTTTGTACAGATAAAAGTCCCTGACTGTGGGTTTTAGCAGAGAAAAAGGAGCCCCCTATCGTATATCAATCAGTCCTTGTTAAGCCAAAGGTTTTTGGTTTTCAGCTTCAGTGGAAAATTAATATGAAAATTACTGTAACATTTTATGTCCTGTTGAAGTTCTCTGAAGGCATAACTTAGCAAAAGAAATTTCTTGTTGTGGACAGTAAAGGAAGAAATGGTCATATTTCACTTTTTCTTCAATGTTTGTTCCAAATCAGAAAACAGGAAAGCTTATTCTGGCATTGCTGTTGTTAGAAAACTTGGAGAGAGAAGGAAAGGCTTCCAGCCCCCACCAATTCCAAGCCACTTCCCTCTCCTCTACCTCTGCTTGGATCCTTTCTTCCCCTAGAAGTGCAATATTTTAAGTGCTCAAAACAATGACAGCACCAAAAGTGAAGTGGGCTGCTGACTTCAAAGCTGGAAATTTTCCAGGTCCTTCTAGATAGCAGACAAACGTTTCCAGTTTGGCTGCAAAATAAATGTTCATCAAACTTTTAAGTAGCAGACTATTCTGGGATTTAAAGTTTCACTCTGCTGAAGAACTAATACTCAGTTATGAACTAAGTCTGAAGCATATGTGGGTTCCAATTTAGCTGTTACAGGGATTGTGAAGATATTTTTCATTTCTGCTGGACCTCTCCTCATCAGCCCACAGGATGACTTATCTCTGGGGATAAAGAGGGTCATGTCTTATAACAATGCTGTCATCTGTTTTCTCTCTACCTTTTTTCTTTTCTTTTTTTTTTTTTTTTAATTTTTAGAATGTATACAGTGAAAGAAGTTTCAGTATGCATTTCAATTAATGTTTCATTCTTAAACCATTTGAATGGTGACATGAAGAGCAGGATACTACCCCCTTGCACTACTGGAAAGCTCCAGCAGTATGCTGGAAAAGCCACCAAAATCGAACTGTTCACATACTTCTCACAATTCTCACAAGTTATGAGTATTTTATTTTTAGATGCCCTACTTAAAAGCCTGGGTCTCATTTGTAGAAGTGCTCACCTCTCAGCTGAAGTGAGCACACAGTAGCCCTTCAACAAGTAAAATGCTAATTCCTAGATAATTTATCTTTACACTCAAAACTGGTGGATACTCTTGCTTTTATTTGTTATGTCTCAGTTCTCATCTCTACAATGGGAATGATGGGAGCACTGTGAAAGTAAATTAATATGCATTTGTGAGGTATGCAGGTGCCATATCAACTGGTGTAAGAGAAAATCCTCTAAAGATGCAATTAATGTTTTTTCTCAGTAGAGTTTGAATCAATTGATAAAAAGTGTCTGATCTGCCCAAAGGTCAATGAAAACAAAACAAAACACTATACAGCTACTTAGTCATTGAGCAGGACTCATTCTTCTGCAATGATACATGTCCTGTGGAAGAAAAAACAGAACACGGTTTTACAGTTTTAACTGTATTATAATGTATATCATTATAATGTATACATGTAGGGAAGGAGAAGATTAATAAAGTTATTAAAGGTGACTTCAGTTCTAATGTTGCCTAATACATGACAGCAACACTTTATTGTAATAATAAGCAGAAGGTCCCCTTCTTCCATTTCCCTTTCCTTCCCCTCTCTCTTTCTCTTCCTTTCCATGCCTTTTGTATTCTTCAAAGAAGAATTAACATAAATATTTCTAAAAAATGGCCTGATACCAACAAGATTCATCATTGAGGCCAGGAAGTTAGACCTACAGGATAAGTTTCTACCAGTAGAGCTAACGTCAGGCTTGACAATAGTAACAGATGGTCATCCCTTGTGTAGAGCAGCACCAGAGGAGAGCGAGGAGCACACTTTGCCAACAGGTTTCACAGATATTTATTGATAACAGCGAAATGCTGAGGTTTGGGATGGCTGGTTCATTTCCAAGATCTGCATGGCAGTATGCTCTAGTATTACAGACTCTTCTGTTTCTTTTTCTGCCTTCGTGTCTTATTCCAGTTCTCTCACTCTCTCCCCCACTTCTGGGACTTCAGTCTCATCTTCACATCTTCACTGGCTTGTTTCCACCTGACTTTTTTCACTTAGCCTGCTATGGTCTTCAGTATTCAGATTTCTTCTTTTCCCTTATCAGCATATCCAAAATTATAAACTTCTCACATGGTTTTCCCATCTGAGTGCCGCACAGACAGATCCATTGTCTCTTCCCATGCTCCTTTTCTGCACCTAGCACTTAGTCATCTGAGTTCAGTCTCTTCCTTACCAGCTCCTCCCAGACCTCAGATCTTTCTCCCGTACTTTTTACCATTGAAATCCCTGTCGCTTCATCTCTGCCAGCTCCCTAGTCCCAAGAAATCCATGGAAGACTTCTTGCACTCCTGTGTTCAGCTGAACCAGCCTCCTTCTCAGTGCAGCTTTGGCTCTAATCAAATGAAGAACATAGGAAAGACAGATCCTCTTGCTTAAGAACAACAGTGCTGGGAGAGACAAACCTGGCAACATCTGAATATACCTGGCTGGAGAACAGCTAAACATATCCATTTAGCTGCATAACTTTAGCATGCGTGAACTGAACTTCCAGATGTTCATAAACTGGAAAAATTTATATGAATTTTTATGAAGATTCCAACGAGTCCTCAACTAAACTAATACTTATCAGCCTGCTAACTTACAAGTCTCTTCTCCATTACCTGAAGGTTCTAGACGTCTTAAAAAGTCAGTCTTACGAGGAATGCCTTAGCAAATACAAAACAAAATGTCTCTCAATCTCATTCTCAGGTATAGCCAAGTCATTTTTGTTGGGTATGCTACAAACATGCAGCAGAGCTTTAGCATACAGAATTTCAAGTTGAATCACTGAAGTTTAGCAAACTTGTAAAAAGCTAAAAGCAGTGTAAGATAATGGCAGTGTCAGGAAGAAACATGGAAGGGGCAGTAAAATCAATGAGAGTTATCCTTCCTATATGCAAACCTCAGCTATTTTCTCAATGCTTATCTGAATGGAAAACAAGGGTCAGTAGGCCTCGTATGTTAGTTTGGAACTGAACAGAGCACTAAAAACATCATAAACCTGTGAAAATGACGACTAGTATGAGTGCCCAGTGGCCAAATAACTGCACATATCCATTGATCTTCTACTAAAATTAACATTAGGTCTTTGCATATATATTTTTTTTTTCTTCCTAAAGGGGGTTATACCTGGACATGTGAAGGCAGAATTCGATTCTAAGCCTGGTATCTTTGGATTTTTTTTCCCCAACATGAAAGTCTCTCTTTAACATGCTAGTCACATTTCACTACGATTTTAAATAAGCTGCCTCTCAACCTATTATAGTTTAGTATGTTTTCCTGTATATTTAGAAAGAGTTGTCAAAACTCTCAGGTGCTGCAGATAAGCCTGTAAAGCAGAGCTTCAACAAAATAAAGGAGATGGTACAATTTCTGAAGTATAACAAGTTTAGATTACCTTTTTTGCTTTGTATATCTAAGATTTGAATTGATTTTTCTGGTATGAAAACAATGGGGGGAAGGGACTTGTGATGTTATGCTTTGCAGAAGCCAGAAAAGTCAATAATATGCAGACAGCTCAAAAATATAGTATTTACTGATTCAGTGAAGCATGTTTTTTGTGGGTTATGACACAAAATTCCAACCTAACAGAAGTGTATGGGTTACATTTCTTTAAAACTGTATCTATTCTTGCAATACATAGGTACACATATCCTTAAACGCCTTAACTTTTTATGAAGTTCTTGAAGGGCAAATTTTTTTTTTCTGAAAAAATAAGGCAATCAGCCGTAAATTAATAAAACATTGGGGTAAGAGAAACTTCACACAGAATGCAAGTTTGGAAAATTGGGATGTAATTACATAAAACAGACCTTTATGACAGGCCAGATGTTTAACAAATAAAGCAACACTCTATTATAATTGCAGAACTATCATTGAAACTGGAATTTCTAAACTGAAAATGCATGCAGAATATATTTCTATTGCCATTAGCTACAATATTTTTTAAAAACTGAGACCATGTATCTGTATGTGACAAAACAGCCTGGCTTTTAATGGTCAGACGTTGGCTCACAAACTGAATTTCAGATTTTGTCAAAACGCCGCTGTTTCAAATTACTGTCTTGATTCCCCACCGTTATGTAAGGAAGAGTAGACATCCTGTACCAATCAGTGTCATTTTCTCCATCATTTCGACTTGACCCTTTTGAGCATCAGAAAACTCACTTGGTTTAAAGGGGTCAATGAGATTACAAGCCAATGCAGCCATATAGGAAGTGTAATAAAGGCTGGACATCTAAATCTTACCATTCTTATCTACTATTGCCAGCTTTGCTTTTTCACAGTGAATGACAGGTTTTGTTTGCTATTTTATTATCAAAGCCTGTTTGTAAGAAATGATACATACTTCTTCAACTTACAGTACTGAAAATGAATACAATAAAGATGTTGGGTAATACACCTTGTAGTAGAGAAAAAATAAATGAAAAAAAAAAAGAACTTT
Organism: Pterocles gutturalis; assembly: GCF_000699245.1. Classification (NCBI taxonomy): domain Eukaryota; kingdom Metazoa; phylum Chordata; class Aves; order Pterocliformes; family Pteroclidae; genus Pterocles; species Pterocles gutturalis. The sequence continues at coordinate 2,654 of NW_010147253.1, read as the reverse complement.
ATTAAAGAACAGAGTGCTCAACTTGGTATTTCCTTAAAATAACGGGTACCAAATATCAGCTATTTTTGTATCACGTGAAAAGCAGGAAGCTTGGATAGCCAGCAACATCACAGTTTTGCATCTGCTACTATCAATGTGATTATTCTGCACAATATATGCAAAGAGGGACCAGTGTGTAATACCCTGCACCTCTCCCATAGTACAGCAGACAACTCTCAAGTAATGAGAAAATACTTCGGACTTGGTGAATAAAACAGAGTGAAAAAGCAAACAGCTAAAATATACCTACTTGAAATATTTAACAGGATCTCCACAGTATCAATAAGCACTCATTTATTTTCGAGCTATTAATGACTACTCTTACCACAACATGTTGAAATGTAGCCTAAATTTAACACTATACAGCATTGATTTACACCTCTTTCCCATCCCAAACATCTGCTCTTGAGGCAAGGCAGTCTCATGCACCCAAAACATTCTGATAATGTATCAGTAATTTCTTGATTTTGTTACTCATATTAATGAAAAATGGGACATTTTCTCAGATTAAAACCATATAGTAGCCAGCAAAGAGTCTGGGCCTTTTTCTCTTTGACTAAGATAGCAAAGTGCCAGCTGACTATGTCTGAGGAGTCAGTCAGGCTGACAAAAACCACCTCTAAAATCTTCCTCCTTGGGGAAAACAAATGAAGATCCTATAGGAAGTGGGAGAGTCCTGTGAACTTAGATCTTTTATCATTTCCCAGAGTTTGGGTTTTTTGGGACATGTCCTAAGTCACAGATTTAGAAGCAACGTACGGAGGTCTTGAGAGGATGTGGGTGTTATCCTACACTCCTCATCCTCTAATGGGCAATGAGATGTGTTTTACAGCACAGCCTGGCCATGAGAAAGGAGATGAATGTCTTTTTCATGCTGCCTCCTCCACATGAGATGGTGTTTTGTTTCCAGGACCAGTTTCCACTGTAACATACCAGCTTCTTGAATTCACTGTTGTCATCCAACTAGCCCTACTCTCCAACCCCACCACCTTTCCCATTCTTTTTCCCCAGATCCTCATGGGATCAGTCATTTTTTTGCTCATATTATGTTCCATGTCCAGACCAGAAAGTTTGATGAAGCAGTGACAGATTCAACTTCCCGGAATGCAGACTTTCCAAAACAAATATTTTCAAACATGGCTATTAGAACCACAGCCTAATGTCAAAATGCCCTACACAAAAAAAAAAAAAAAAAAACCAAAACAAAACCACAACCAAACAACAAACCATAAACCATTGTAATTCCATTTTTCCATAGATGTATTTCTATTAACTAAGTTGCTTGTATAAAGAATAGGGTGCAAGGTATAACTCTCATATTTTTTCTGTATCAGTGATTCTATGACTTCTCCTCCAAGTGGTAGCATTTTTTAATAGCACCTGGCAGGGGGTTGAGAGCTATGTTTTTAACTTTGCTTCTTTTCTATACTTATTCTCTATAATAATTTTTTTAAATTATTTTGAAGCATGTTATTTATATAATGGTATATATTTAGCATGTACACGCGCACACATGTTTATGTAAGGATATATAACTTCAGACAGAATGTGTTTGGATTAAAGGACATGTACATACATATGTATATACATCTATAACATATATGGAAGGAAAAAAGGCCCTATCGATCCTATTTTCATATTCTAATTTTTATTAGGTTGGGTTTTGCTTGGTTTCTCTCTGGAAAAGATCTAAAGCTTCAAATGTCACACAGTCTAAATAACACATGATTAAATGGTGAAGGTAAAATTATCCAAAATCCTTGTTATAAAGTAAGAATTTTTCATATGCTGCTGTCCACCATTGTATGTTACCTTAAGCATAGCACAATGTTTTTACTCATAAAATAAACACAAAGTAACAAAAAAAAAACCAGTGTATATTTCTTTCTTATTACTTTAATTGTTGAAGAGACCCTTTTTAATTGGAACATAGAAGAAGGTAGTTTAGTATGAAAAGAAAATGGCTTGTCTTTAAAACATAAGAATTTGATCGTGTGCTATTGTTGCTTGCCAACAATGAGCTAAAGAGGTTAATGGATCATAGGTCTGGCAAACAGCCACGCTACCTCCGGCTCGATACATTTAACTCCGTAATCTGAGTTAAGGCATGGTGTTATTTTTTTTTTTTTCATCAGGACATGAATTGTTGGTAAATAAAAGTTAGATTTTATCCAATTCTTTTCCCGAAAATAACACCACTTGTCACTGAGCTCGATTTCCACGGCGGGAGGAGCGAGAGGAAGCCGGCAGCCGGCCCCC
>NW_010147253.1:0-273 GCF_000699245.1 Pterocles gutturalis | reverse complement strand
CAGGGGTCCTCTAACCCTTCCCCCCCCCCCCTCGCCCAGCAAACTCCATTTGCAGCTCAGAAACCACCACCTGGAGACACCCCTTCAGCAAGTGGGGTGTGTGTTTGGTTTTGGGGGCTGGTTTTTAGGTGGAGTTTTTTTGCGAGAGAAATTGTGAGCGAGAACTACAGTGAGGAAGGGAAAGCATACCAAACGGAGATAGCTCCCTCTCTCTCATCTGGCGTGTTCATTGGGTACGCTGATCGAGGAGACAGGCAGCAGCGGCAGTGTTAT
>NW_010147252.1:0-7440 GCF_000699245.1 Pterocles gutturalis | reverse complement strand
CGTGTCACCACACCACACAGCTTGGCGTCGTTGGCAAAGTTGCTGAGGGTGCGCTTGATCCCACTGTCCATGTTGCCAACAAAGATGTTAAACACCAGTCCCGGTACCAACCCCTGAGGAACACCACACGTCAGAGACCACAATGAGGTCACCCCTCAGCCTCCTCTCCTCTAAGCTGAACAAACCTAGTATAAAACACCAAACAGATGCATCTTAAACCTCCAAGAGGACTGCAATACCACTACAAAATACAAAAAATACTGGTTTGAAACGCAAGAAAGTGTTCTAACATCACTGGGCTATTTTCATCGAGATCTTGTAGCTGTAGCCATCCCTCCTTCTATGCCCACGCCAACAAACAACTCCCTAGTGCCTGCTTCTTGTATGCAGAACAACAGCATTTGCTATAGAAGTACAAGGCCACCTAAATCAAATCACAAACTTTAAAAGAAAATTTTTCCACACTACTCAGTCCCAGACAAACTATCTAAGGAAAAAGAGGGGGGGAAAATATTAGTGTGTTTTGTTATTGAAAGCCCATACTTGTATATCTCATTCTTAGCTAACAGAATCAATTTTTATAGAACTGTTTAGGAACAGGAAGAATGACAAGTGGTAAGGGTCAAATTCCACGCCTTCCCGCATGTGCAGAAGTTTGATACAATTATTCCCTCCACAACTTTAGCCATTACCTTTTTCTGTACTGCTCCGACTATTTTTTCCTGTAGCTCTTGAGTGGAATGAAGCAGAATCATGATTCTGTGCAGGAGGTGCAAACAGTGGTGGAATTCCCAAAAGCGGTGGGAAAAAAGCTGCCCCAGGACGAGAGTGTGTGTCCGCTGTTCGCCACCATTCTGCACCGCAATGGAAATAAAAACAAACTTCAATTGTTCTAATAACATATTTAAATATTTCTGTAAGCATGTTGCTCTGCACAATCTAGAACAGATTTACTAAATCTGGGAGTTAGAAGAAAACGCAACACTTAGGAACTTCTCAAATGACATTAGTTTCCTGCAGCAATTCTGGTCTTAAGTCCTTAAAGCCATTCTGGTAAAGATTTCAATGCAGCTTCATTTAAACGCATTTTGAAAACAAATACTCAGTATAAAGCTATGTGACAGTGACCACCCCAAAATGAAACAGGATGAATATTCATAGGTCACTCCTGAATATTAATTATTATCTCAGCAGCCCTCCTGCATCAGAACTATGAAAAACCACAACAGCTTTAAGTCACCTCTGCAACCTTGAGTCTTGGAATACTCCACGGCCTCCAACATAAAAACACATCTGAAGCAGTTCCCCGTGTAAGGACCTACTTAACACAGGAATCTCTAGCTACTCCACAGTAACTCCGTACCCACATCAAGGGGTTTCTACCCTGGAGTTTGACACTGGATTGGAAAAAAAGCTGTCTCTTCCTTTCTTCTTCTGTAGCACCCCTATTGAAACGCCTGTTTCACAACCAGAAAGTGGGCTACTCCACACTGCTTGTTACATAAATTCAAGTGGCTGAGCAAGGAATAAAGATTTCTTATTTCAAAAACAATCCAATACTCTTTTTTGTTTTGCTGCTGTTTTAGATGTTCATCTTAAATGTTTATTGATTTTTGTTTTCCAGGAAAATGAACTTCAAATGAGTTTATATGGTCCCTACAACTTCCAGTTTTTAAAGTCCTTTACTATAACAGCAACTATTTAGAATATTTATGCAACCACTGCGTAATCCTTTTCTGCAGATTCTTGAAACTCTGAAAGACCAAATTGTATTTTTTTTAATAAGGCACTGCTAAGCCTAAAGAGCCATGTATGAGGTAAATATCCAGCGCACTGCTCTAGTCATAGGTTTCTGTGCTTAAACAGGAGCCCTGAAACGGTGTGTGGATTTGCATAGATTACTCAAAATTCCTTGAAAGCGTCTTCTTTTATAATAGCTGTTGCAGTAGCTACAGCAAAACTTTGTAACACATTTCTTAGTCAACAAGGGAAAAAATCACAAAGCATAATTAAAGAAAAACCTTTGAAATCCTATGTTATAAATTATATATGTGAGAGAGAAAATGTGTGTGTTTGAAAAGAAATATCAGGAAAGAAAAATCTCCTCCAAATATCCCTCAAAACTAACTCTCCCCACCCACCATCAATCAAAACAGACATGATACCACATGGTAAGAAGCAGAAGAATCAGAAATGTGACACGTAAAAGGTATTGTGATAATGGCTAGAAGCATAGGTCCGGTCTACATAAAACCTAAATCTAACATGTAAGGGCACATAAAATAATTCAAGTCACAGAAGAGATGGTTATCTCTTGGCCAGGTCCTGTACTGGCCATACGACTCTGTGAAGGTGTTCAATGGGCAGCAGTGCAAGTGTTTTGGTACAGCTGACTCATACAAAAAGGTGCTCACACACAGTGCTGTTTTCATGCTTACAATATCAGATTTGTGAGAGGTTTTCCAGTCTTGTAGTGAAAACTTCATTATGTAACGCTAAACACTAGAAATACACTGAAATTGTAAGAACATACATCACAGTGACTTTAAAATGTTATAAATTCCTAAGACGACACAAATACGGCTATAACACCAGCAATGAACACAGAAGACCAGACTCTCTAGAGCAGCGATTCCAAAACTTTCATCGTAGTATGATAACCAGGCTGTTATTGATCTGCAAAAACTTCCCATGACTCTGTTACCTTCAACAGGAATTTGAGCACAGTGATACACAGTGGTTTGGTACGGACCCCGAGTGGTACCACAAAGTTAGAGAATCAGTGCCTTGGAGCGCGCTAACCAAGACGTGTAAAAACACTGGTCACTAGACAGTATACATAAAACAGAACACATGCAGACAAATTGCTGCCACCTCTTGTGTGCACCATTTAAAAGGCCTAATTTCCCATACGAAGCACTCCCTGATACCACTATGAGGGCATATGCTGTCATACTTCATGACAGGTCATTCCTTACTTTGTGAGTAATCTTGCCTGATGTCTCACAAGTGATGAAGAGTAGTTCTAAACCAGAAAAACAAGCCAAATGAGGTAAGAAGGACAATGCTTACATGAACTCTGAGGCTGTATACCTCTTCTATGCTCAACTCCATTTTTTAACTTTTAAATACATGAAGAAAAGACAGGCTATGAGTAACGCCTATGTTAATGCAGAAGGCAGAGCTGGAGGATGTTTTTTCCAACACAGACTTGTCTGAGACAGAAGGGATGCCTGGCATGCTGAAAGCAGGAAAACTGAATTAGGGAACCTTTACAATCTTAAAAACCAATTAGTTTCTTGTAAGCTATAAGACTCCCTGAATCTATCTAAACTTTTTTTTTTTTAACTAACTGTTTCTGCTTCTTACATCTACGAGAATTCAGCCAAATTACTAATAACTATATCAGGCAATTAATAATTGCTTGGGAGTGCCAACTAGGTATCTTTCTTTTAAAGCCCTTCGATCAATTTGGAGCTTCAGCTGTAGAGTCGGCAGTGAGCTGCACTGTCTGTCTACAAACTACCGCACTGTTTCTGACTGCACTCCAATTTTCAGGACATACAGTGTGCACTATTTGTTTAATCAACAGGTACAACTGACACAGTTCCAACTGGTGTCCCTGCTTTCAACTTCAGCATGAGCAATGCCTCCACTGGGAGGCTGGCTGGTAACATGCAGACAAGACATGATGGGTTCGGGGGAAAAAACCAAGAGGGCTAGATGAACTGGATTGTAAAAATTGTGTCTAAAAAGTAAGCACAAATTGAGTTGTGTGTACTTTAAACGATAAGGAGAGTGAATCTAATGCAGAAAGGAAAAGAAGTTAAAAGGAAAATGAAAAGGGAAGTGACCAGAAAGAAGTAGAAAGAAAGCTTATTTGAGCAGCTACACACCTGGAAGGGTGGGGAAGGGCAGCACAGAAGAGAGCAGGCACATACCGCAAGACAGCATGTGTTTGTATGTTAGGGCAAGGCAAGAATTTATAACATAGATGAGAAAAAAAACAAAGGGATGGCTAGAAATTTTGTAATGCTGGTAAAGGAAATTTCATAGCGGTTTCAGAGCTAAACTTCAACTTTTGAGATAGCCTGACCATGAGGATGCAAGAAAAATCAGGGAACTCCAAGACTGTAAAAGCATATGTGAACAGAAGAACAGATTGCTTGCTAACGGAGAGGAAAATCAGGAACAGAGCAATATCAAAGAACAGAAAGTTCATTTGTGCCATGTTTTAATATAAAGAGCAGCACACCAAAAGAGACTGCATCAGAAAGACCAAGCACTCCCTGTTTTCCAAGAGACTCACTTTACCACCAAAGGCCTCTGCAACTCACCACACCTGGAGGGCACTTTGTACATGGGAACCATTACTTGACCTTGTCAGTTCTGTTCCTCCTTCCACATTTTTTTATGCTGTTACTGTGTTAGTGTATATAGTGGATAATTCTGGAATGATCTACTGACTGCAGTATCTCATCACGTTAGGCATTAGGAACACAGGGAAATTCACTAGGATTTTTCATTTATTAGCAACTACAAGGCAACATAATGGCAAAATTGCATACACTGTGCAGCAAATCCCTCATATTTATTTCAAATTTCTGGTTCCAGGGCCTTTTTTTATCCTCCAAAACAAGAATGAATTTGCACTTGATTTCACTGATGTTAACTATTGCAGGTGATGTGTATAGAGAGTATTTCTTTATACTTTCAGCCTGGGTTTAAGAACACTGTATTTCAGTTTTGTTTTTGCTGAACTGAGGTCAAATCTCTTTAACTTCAATTAGTAAATTATCACATAAAAAAAAAACTCAACCCAAACCTCATTTATGCACCTTCTACCACAACTGATGTCCATACTCAACTAGTAGTATAAAATGTTAGTTACCATCTGCTCCACAGTTCAATTAGGAAAACATCACAATATTCTTTTTGTGTTTTCCCTTAAAAACAAAAACAAAATCAAACAGTAACAACACTTCTTTTTTTTTCCTCACAGACCACAGTGGTGATTTTTAATGATGCTGATGAGCAGCAATGCATTGCAATGTTTCGTAATATTTTAAGGATAGGTCAGTCAGAACATCCTTTGAGCTTGTTACCAACTTTCTTCATCACACAAAGAAAGGGTAGGTAACTATAATACGCCACACATTATTATGACCTTTTAAAAAAATACACTGTGTGCTACCTAAGCCATCATCTAATGTGTCCAGAAAAGAGAAGCCGTTGATTTTTAAATATGCATTTAGAAACATGGAGGAAATAAAACATAAAGGAAAAATAGAAGCAAAGTCTTGTAACAAGAAACTGAACTGTAATGCAATTTATCCTCTTTCTTATTTGATTAAAACTTTAACAGTCTGTCTAGCAATTAATTCTACCATTTCCTTAATTTTCCTATTTTAGTGTTTGCTCTTCAAGTCACTAACTTACTGTAGACATGCCCTGCATAGCAAAATTTCATATTAAACGGGACTCCTTAACATTCTTGACTTACTTCAAATAGCTTAAACATTTTTGAGCGCAGCTTTTGAAATTCTGCTAACCACTACACAGATAAATGATTGAAAGCATTACTCCAAAGGGCAACGTACATTTCAACAAAGCTGGTCTCTTAGTAACAAGGAACGATAACTGCGAATGCCTTTGGTAATATTAATGAACTTCACAGTGCTATATAAGGTTTTCAGAAGAGCTAAAAAGGCAGAAATAGAAAAATAATGCCTCAAAATACAAAGCATCAATGCACCAACCAGCAGAATTACAAAAATAATGCGGTATTTCTAACAATGCTAAGGGCATTCCAACTTACACAGTGAATCTAGAGAACTGCTTAGGGCGACAGAAGTCACTGTGTATTTTTCTCCCTTCTGTGTTGATCTTTAATCATTACAGTGCTAGCAACGTTTGCCGTTTCCATGCTTCCCAACACCAGTGAGTCTTCCAAACTCCTTGTGTGCATGATTGCATACTATTGGTGAATGTTCCTCAGGGTGAAAAGCTGGAAAGCATGGAAAAGGCTGGAAATGTTTTATTTATACATAAGTAACAATCACCCACTCTTATCCTTGGTTTAAAAAACAAAACCCCTCAGCTGAACAGAGAGAAACATCAAAAATATCTGTTAATTTAAATGAAGAGCGAAGTACTGGCTATCTCATTAAAGCACTTTAAAAAAAAAGCATTTTAATAAACTCTGTATATGCTCCCACAGAAGCAAGTACACACATGAATGCAATTGCAAGGGCTCCATCTTTAACTTTCCTTCAGAAACAACAGGTTAAAAGAAGCTAGTATTGGACTAATTTTCTAAAAAAAGTAAGTTTTCTAAAAGGGATTGACAAAACTGCACTCTTATGAGAAAGCTGACACAATTTAGGCACAAACACGGAAGATCACGTGGTTTTAAAGGAAAGGTGCTCAAATAATCCTTTAATCGTTTCCTTTAATCTCTAACATCCAAAGAGCAATGCACTGAAATTGTTTTTCTTTCAATGCTTCTTCTACTAAGTCCTTTCCTTACAAGTGAAGGCAAAATTCCATGTCCAAACAATACTCAAAAGTGTTCTACTGATCTGTCTAGTGCCTACAGAAAATATTAGATGAGACAGGATTTTAAAACATGAAAGTACTTGTGTTATGCCCCTCCATATTTTTACTTTTATGTTCTTCAATAATCTTGAAAAAATAGATTATTTTTTTTTTTTAATATCTAGCATACTATTCTCACAGTCTTGTCCCCAAAAAACAGAGTTTAGGCAGTGCCTGGACCCCACTGCACTGTGCAGTTCAAACACAAAAGAAATGAGCTTCTGGCCTATAAAGGTAATAATATGAAGCAGAAAGTCTAAGCAAGGCTGGTATCATATTTAAAGAATTATTTATAATAATGAAAATAGAGACTACTGCTTAATGATGTATACAGAAGACACTAAAAATAAAGATGCACTGACCACCTTAACAATGATTTCCAAAAACTGAGAACTTTTGATGTTAATACTACGGGTGCTCTCGTTAGTATCAGAACCGGCAGTTGTACTCTGCTGCTGTTCACATCCTTGTACTCGAAGCATCTGCACAGCTCTAACTATTACCATCACATTCTCCCTCAATATTTAAAATTGTTGTACACTCCACAAACTGTAAATCACCACTTCCGTTTTACATATCTATTTCAATTTTGCTGTTGTCACTTAGCATTCAGAATCCTTAAAATCTCCAGAAGTCAATAAATACCTACAAGCCTCAGCTGAAAATTTTGACAAAACCAAGGGCTAAAAAAACCACCGCAAAATAAATTTGTTTAAACAGTTTTACGTTTTAGGCGCAAATTTGATCTTTCTCATCATTTGTTCAGGAGCCACAATGTCATTTTTGTATGAAGACTGAGACACCAAAAAATAGGTGGTGTTAAAAAAATAACCTTTGTTACTA
>NW_010147251.1:0-13644 GCF_000699245.1 Pterocles gutturalis | reverse complement strand
AAGAGCGATGCCGAGCCAGGAGAGACCACCGAAAAAGAGGAGCGGAGGCAAAAGAAAAGAGAGCACTCTTCCGGGTGTTCTTACCTATATACTGGGAATGACGTGCATGTTATGGAATAAATCATTGGCTATTCTGAGTTTCAATTTTAACATAAGGGCAAATCCTATGCTAGCAACCGGCTGTGCCTCTTTGCTCGTCTGCTGACATTGGCAGTAGAACAAAAAATCGGTCTTATCAGCTTCTCCTGAGCCTAAATCCAAAACACAGCCTCTTGCTAGCTATTTATGAAGAAGAGGGAGAGAAAAGAAAAAAAAAATTAACAGAGTTAACTTTAACCCACGACATGATGGTAAATGATCAGGAGACGTTTAAAAAAATAGTATTGTCAGAATTCATTTGAGGAAGCTTCTCAGGCAGGAGAGGGGAAAGAGGCAATGGATGTATGAGAATTTTGAGACATGAGTGATGCTTGTTTGGCCTGCCAACCCCCTCTGCCTCCTCCAGCACAGCGGGAAGAATGTAACACCAAGATCTATCTCTAAGAGAGCCTAAAGGTGCAGCAATCCCAGTGCAATGGAAATATTTCAAAGCAAAGAAATAGGAAAGAGGAAACTAGTAATTTTATTTGCATTTAAAAATTTCTGGAGTCTAAAAAGATAGCAAGCTAAATGGAGAATAACAAGTATAGCAACTATCAAAACTGCTTATCAGGGAGAAATAGGGTCCCGAGGTGTAATGAGAATTAAAAGGCTGAAGTCTTGAAAATGCTGCTTTGCTTATTTTCAGGGTCAGGCCTAAGGTGAGTATCTGGTAGTACTAAAAAGGGATATATAGATATAGATATATATATGTGTGTGTGTGTGTATATATCTAACAGCTCCTCCAGGAAGAAGCTGGCTTCTGGATTATGTTACAGAAAGTGTCATGTACCATCAAGCTGTCCATGTGAATCTGGTTCTTGTTGATATAGTGCCAGACTGTGATCTCCTTATTTGCATGAGGACTAGAAATGGAATACTCTTGTACTGTACAAATCAGCAGAATTATATTACTAAGGCTGAGCAATGGTACATAAACTTGTTTAAAAACTTTATTTGAAATCTCCTTTTGGTGGCTATTTTAAGCAGGAGGATTTCTGTTAATAAGTGCCAACATGCTCTAATAGAAAACAGTTATGCTTTATAAAGACAGATTAGTGATGAAAATTATTCATTTGCCTTTAATGACTATTTCAGACAGAAACTGGTTGTGTTGTACTCCAATTTCTAGCTGATTTTAGAATTTATCTTGCTGTGTTCTTCAATGACGATTAAGCTGTTCGTGTTCTTTTATTTTGTTAGACAACAGGTGACTGTCTCTTGTCACTGTTTTCCTTCCGTGTTCTGATTTCACACAATAGGGATCTCTTTTTAAGATTAGAAATTACATTCTATTTTAAAATATTGTCTTAGTCACAGTGTTCTGTATTAGCAGATACAATTGCTAGAGCAGAAAAAATTGATTCCTCAAGTATAAGTCTCTCATTCACAATACATTCTGAAATCTTTTGCAGAATTTTTGAAAAACAAAGGAGGCACAATCCACAAAATCATACTGTTGCTCTTTTTTTTTTTTTTCAACACCTCTACAAAATATACATGATAATATGGAAAAATTTATTTCCTGATTCTTAGCAGTCATTTATTTTGTCTATGTTAGTCAGTGGTTGCATGGTTAAGAGTGAACAAGCAGGACTGTCAGCTCTGACCCACACCCTGCAAATACTGGTTTTTGCAGTCATTTGAATCAGGGGTATCAACTCCTCTTTTGTTCATATTCAGTTGTTAAAGTATGATCCTTTATGCCAACATAAGAAAGAGACAAGGAGCACTCTGAAATCTAGTTCAGAAATACTGTTCACAAAGTGGTATTACTCCTGAAAAGGAAAATTACTTGTTCAGTGTGAATATTCCCTGAGCTTTTATTCAAAACTGTTTACTTAAGCATGAGAGGTTTTAGGTCCTACCAGTCCTACCGCCTCCAGGCTGGTAAACCTCAAATGGTTTATTAGGTAAGCTCAGGGTGCAGAAGACAGTAGAGAATGGGTTGAAATCTTTTGCCCTATTGCAGAGGGTGTCAATAACTGATGTGGCATCCAGAACAGCTCTCTGCTCAGTGAACAGCACCTGTACGCACACATGTGGTTCCTCCAATTTTCCCACACTAACACATCTTGATGTTTGGTATTGTACACCCACTGCTTTTCACGTCTGTTTCACTGGAACATCATGCGAGTCTCCATCTTTGAAGGTGACTAGTGTGATAACTGAAATCCAGGTATTTTGACTCATTCATCTACTTAGATTTTTATTTTTTTTAACTTTGCTTTGAACGTACCTGCTGCTGAGCATGTTCTTCCTGTCAGGGCTCTTTCCTTACTTGTACCTTCTGCTTAGTACTTCATGCTTTCTTCCCAGGAGTCACCAGATTTTTCTCATTTACTTCCCGGAGAGAGTCAAAATGGCTTTTAATCATCTCTGAAATAGTTTACAAAGCAAACTCTCTCCATGGACCTGCAGGGAAAGATGTCAGGCAAAGCTGTCACATCCCTGGAGTTTCTTCTTGTGGAAAACTTCATTAACACCTTGCAGCAAAGGGAAAGGCTGACACTGTCATTTTTCTCTAACATGTCAAGGACAAACAAGATTATCAAATAAGTAAACATAATGCAAAACAAAAGAAAACTGAGTGACATCACAGTTGTCTTTCCCAAACATCCCTCCCCCTCGCTTTTTTGTTTGTAATGTAATGTTACAAACCAAAGTACCTGTACACTCTCTTACACAGAAAGGTCCCTGCTCTCAACCATGGTCCCAAACCTGCAAAGTTCCCAAAGTCTGCAGGAAGTTAGTCCTGCCGAGGTCGGAGACCAAACAAATGTAAATGATGATTCTTCCGGTGTTTTTATTTTCTTTAACCTATTTTTTTGAAGAGCATGTCAATGCATCATGGCGTTTAAATAAACTCTGGGTCTGTCTGACTCTCACTAACACTGAACATCAAACTGATGAAAGCAAAATGACATGTGGAGTCTAAGAAGGTCTAAAATACAAACCAGGGTAATTTTCACTGCTCTAAAGGTATGCAAAAAAAAAAAAAAGACCTTGTTTTGGCTTGATGTTTACAATCATAGCACAAAAAGAAACCTCTTTTTGCTCACAATGCTGTGATAATTTATATTATAAGGGGCTGGAAAGAGGTCATTAACCAGCTATATTTCTAACCAAAATGGATCAAAATCAATTGTCTTTTATTTTTTGATGTATGCTTCTGAAATTTTTAAGGCAAACAAACCCCTCAGTGAAAGTCATTACCTGAGAACATTCACTATAAGTGCTAAACTAGCTTTTAAAAACGGTAGCCTCTGCTCCATACTTAAAGAGAATATTTTCTTTATTTCAATTTGTTCAGTCAATTAAAATAGATTACTAGGTCATTCACAGTTGAAAAGACATAAGAAAGCCTTTTTTTTTCTTCTTCTTATTTTCGATCTCTATGAAGTAAAAATCTACCAGTCTGAAGATCTTATAGGTACTTCTGACTAAGAATAAACAGTTTAATCCACTCACTAAAAAAAAATACTTTGCTTAATATCAGTTTAAATTAATTTGAAAAGATTTTATGATAAATATAAGTTCACTATTTACTGGGGACATTTGGGGTCTTTTTTTCTTTTGTATATGTTAATATTATCAGTGAGCCCTTAGGCTATCGGATAGAGTAGAAGTTAAGTTGCTGCCTGATAATTTGTATTTTACAGACTTTTTAAACTGTATATTTCCTGTGGTTTCATCTACAAATCAAAATTATTTAAGTCAGCACTTTCAGTGTCCTCCTCTGAGGTTCTTGCTGCTTCTTTCCCTTTCTGTGCTATATGGGACTTTGTGCTGCCTAGGCAATTAACAAAGCTGCGGGATGATTAGGATTAAAATAGACTTTCAAATACATGTCAGCTTTTAAATCTACACGCATACTGTGATTATATAAATATGTATATATTTCTGCATTTATCTAGGTCAACGTAAGTTTACTGTTTGACTACAGAACTATGGTTAAGACGCCAAATAAATGGCTGAAACTATGTGAAAGTAGGAGGGAGACCAGATTACTTCTTTTTGTGCCAACACCATCTTTCCTGACATAAAAAAGTGTGTTAGATTGTAATCAACAACCGTCTCTTCACTGCAAAGAGATGGGTGCTGTTGTACTGCAAAAAGATGTGTGCTGCTGTATCAAGGTAAAAAACAGACATTAGACATCACAAATCTACTGTATAGAAAGGCACGCGTAGTTTTGGTTCTGTATAACTAGTCAATGCCGTTCAGATGCACTGGGATTTGGAGCCTACCTAGATTTGCTAATATGAGCAGAAACTAGTGTCTTTTCCACTACAATCCTAACTTAAAAGAACATACACTCAATAATTGATTTATCTTAATGAGATAATTCAGCTGATTTTGCTTAAGATAAAAATATCTGGGTTTTTTTCTGTTGATTCCTGAGGGTGTAGAAAGCTGACATGGACTTTTCTATCTTTCGTTTTAAAAAAAATAAAATTAAAAAAAATTCTACTTCACTGTTTTCTAGACAATATTACAAAATTGTCAAAGTATCCTCTTTCTGTTTAAATAAACATTTTAGTTTTAAATGTTAAGCTTAATGTCAGGTAAAAAAAAAAAAAAAAATAAACAAACCCCAAAAAAAACCAAACCAAAAACCCAAAACCCCAGAGAAAATCTGAACTAGAAGTTCAATATGAGAACACTGAGCAGAGGCTGCACTTTGGGAAGTAAAGTAGGAGAGTTTTCAGCTGACTAAAATTTTCAAGGTATTATTTTTTGTTATCAAATGGAATAAGAATGTTTTTGAATAGTTCACATTCTCATCTATTTACTGTTATTTGCATATTTATGAGAAAGAATGTGGATGTGCATCATATTGCTGAAGAAACATTTATCAGACACTCAGCAAAAATATTTAGATATTCAAGGGAGAAGTAGTTTGAAAGCAGAATATTTGACTTTTATTGCCTCCATAGAAAACAGAACTAGCTAAAACATTTTGCGCTGTGTGTTTCAAAGCAGTGAATATCTATGAGGTGGATAATGAAGTGTGTCCCCTTGTTTCACATACTAGTAAATATGTAAACAGGGAGCTCAGCTGCCTATGGCATTTTTTAGAGCATGGTTCTGTAAGTTTAGGTTTATTTAGCAGCAAAATAGACTTACATAGTTACCACCTACTCTGCTTGTTCCCATACCTAACGCCACGTGGCTCTTTCAGAACACACACCACTGTGAAGCTTTCTTTTGAATGAACTGTGAACTGTCTGAATTTAAAAGAACACTCCAAGAATCTTACAAATTATTCCAATATATGCTTTCTAGTTTCACCAAATATTTTCTTAAGTTCCTTTAGCATTTTAAAAATACAGTTGGAAAACAAAATCCTGTATGTACACATATACACTGACCTCCACCTTTCTTAGGACTCCCATCAAGCTGAGTCCTGAGCTGCTCAAAGCAATTCAGAAAAGATGCATCAAGGGCCTATCAAGTGCTTGTTCAACTCCAAGAGTGTAATTGTTGGTAATTGTGTGTTTCACAGTTGCATCACTATGGTGCATCACACCTGCACCGTCTTTGATCTCTTTGGCTACAGCTGGCAGTTTATTTGATGGTCACTTCACCCCCCAACTCACTGTTTCTGTGGGTATGGGATTGTGACCATTTGTGATTTGTTTTATTCACTGTGGTAAGACTGAAAAACAGATGCCTTGAAGTGCTGTAAAATCATTATGTTCCTCTTCCAGCATTTATTTAAAAAGGATTTAGTATTTCAGACAGCTGTAACTCTTATGATCACTATACTTGAAACTAACCAATGAGATTAGGTTGTGGAGATCAAGAAGCAAAATTTCATGCAGGGAATTGAATCACAGACAGTAGCTGAGCAGCTAAAACTTCTATATAATGCACATTACACTAAGAGTTCAAAGCACTTAGATTAATTTCTTCTTACATTGAATTCCAATTATAAATGGTACTTCAAAATATTTTTAGAAAGCTTTTTAAAAATCACTGATTTTGCACACTTCCAAATTTATGGACATAAAACTACTGAAGCTATTCATTCAAAAATCGCACTAAGGAAAAAAATAATTTCTTATGAGCACTAATTCCTCAAAGCACTGAGGTATGCTGTTAACTTAAGTTGAAATGGATGGAACTTCAGTACTTAGGTAAGAACTGAAGGGTCTCAAGACAAAGACATGAATTAAGTGCCAGTGTAGGCACTCACACACTGTTGATGGAATAAGTCCAAGTGCTTTGCTCAGCTGACATCTATCAGAGTGGAGCCCCTTGTGAGGAGGGCAGGATGATTAACTCTAAATTTGTATCAGTGGTTTCGAAGTTAGGGACATCAGACAGAAATTTATTTTGCGTAAGCTGTTTCACTGGAAATTAAACAACCTTCCCCATCTCAGCATCAAAGAGTCTTCTTCTCCTCACCCATTCATTTTACTAGATCTTACTTGGGGTTTTTTTGAGACGTATAGTAAGAACATACAGAAATGGATAGGATTCGATGGGGCACATACTGTTCCTATTTGTACTGTTGTACGACAAATCTGCAGAGAAAGTAACATGGACTGAGTTGCTGTGAACCATTCTCATTTCCATGATCCTGAAAAAGAAGAAAAGTGTTAGCTCACCTCTGCACCTTATACTAGCAATTTCACAAGTCAGGGAACATGAACTTTCTTTTCCCATCTTGCCATAACTGGAAGTTGTAAAATAAGCCATGACATTATGTCCTTAAAGAGCATTTTCATTAAATTATTTGAGGACAACTTTATAATTTCTTGTCATTCTTTTCTTCTGCCTTCCCTCACCCTGTCCCCACCCTGTATTTAATTTGGAGGAAGGGAGAAAAAAAATATAACAGTCTTTGCTCCATTTGGTGCAAAGAAGCAGGTAGTTACTCTGGTCATTGTAGTAGTGTTTCTGATGCTGAGTAGACTGCTACAAGCAGCAGGGACAAAAGAATTGACTGCAGTTATAATTTTAGAGATGTATGTGTAGAGTTAGTGGTGTCCTCTGTCCCTTTATTTATTTTTTTTTTTAATCAAGGAACTAGTGTTTAGTGGCAGTGCAGGCTCTTTATAACTTCGTTGCAGTATTTTTTTTACATGACATTAAGTTAGACTATTATAGATTAGTTGTTATTGTACTTAGCCCTAACTGCACGCAAAAGCAAATAGAGCCTGCTAATTGTGCTCTGAAAAAGTGTTGGGTGGGAAATTTTCAGACAACTTGCTTTCTCTTCAGTGATGCTAATTCACTGAAACTAATTGTTGGTACGAATGGTTAAGTCTTGACAAATCTGTCAAATTGATCTTTTTGTGAAAGTCTTGAATTTTTTCATTATTAAATTAAGTTTTTAAATGGAAAAAAGATCCATTCTTTTAATTCAAAACTCTTAGGCTTAGGTGATTGAGCCTGTTATGGTAAAGAATAGTCAGATCAAATAAAAGAAGTAACTGTAGTCAGAATAAAAAATTCTGTCTTTTCAAGAGAAAGAGAGTATTTGCAATAAAACTATTTTTAAGATATTTAATTTTATTCCCAGCTTGTAAAAGAATTACTTTTAAATATTGAATTTTTAGTGTGCATGTAATCTGTTGGCCCAATAATTTTGCTGTTATTGTTCCTTGTCATGTATTAATTATGTCTTTTCTCCATATCAGTGCATGATGAAGTCAGTTCAATATCCTGTCTCTGGTACAGGTTTAACAGTCAGATGCAGCACTGATTTTCCATCATCAGCTTCTGTGTCTATCCATATTCAGGGTGTCAGCGCCCTCAATGCACATGTGCAGAAAGAATAAATCCCATTGAATGGTCCATGCTGGATGTTTGTTTGAGATGCTTTTGTTATCGTGCAGAAACTGCTAATGATATTTTGTGAGCTGTGAACCTTATATAAGCAACAAAAAATTTTCATCTGTCCTTCATATATCAACTTGGGAAAAAAAAAAAAAGGGTGAGGAAATTAAAGCTCAACTTTAAAAAAAGTAAAGCTTTCTGTCTAGCTCAACAGAAACATAATAGTTCTGAAGGAGTTTTGTTACATTTCTGTTATATCTCTATATCAATTTTCTATTGGGTTTTCTTCTAAATGGTAACTTTGAAATTGAGTTGTACTTTATTGTGATGTATGTAAGTGTGAAGATCCAAGAGTAATTTAGACTTGTAAGTTATTCCCTGAATTAGTAGTTGAGGAGAAAACTAGACATCTTACAAATGGAGCTTGAATAACCCACTGTCAGCACTGTAAAAATAAATGTGAATTTTAAACTTGTTCCCTTTCCTCTAAGGAAAAACACAATAAAGATGTAGGAGATCACTCACAAATGATATTATCATAGAATAACAGAGTAGTTTGGGTTGGAGGGGACCTTTAAAGGCCATATAGTCCAACCCCCCTGCAGTAAGCAGGGATATCTTCAACTAGATCAGGCTGCGCAGAGCCCCCTCAGACTTGGCCTTGAATGTTTCCAGGGATGGGGCATCTACCACCTCTCTGGCAACCTGTACCAGTGTTTAACCACCCTCACAGTGAAAAATTTCTTCCTTATATCTAGTCTGAATCTACCCTTTTTTAGTTTAAAACCATTACCCCTCAACCTATCACAATAGGCCCTACTAAAAAGTCTGTCCCCTTCCTTCTTATAAGCCCCCTTTAAGTACTGAAAGTCTGCAATAAGGTCTCCCTGAAGCCTTCTCTTCTCCAGGTTAAACAACCCCAGTTCTCTCAGCCTGTCCTCAGAGGTGTTCTGTCCCTGCCTTGAGATCCATCCACTCGAAAGGTGTGGGAAGAGAGGTTGCCAGTAAAGACTGTGACAAAAATTTAAGTACCTCAGCCCCTCTCCTCATCTGTTGTTACTAGTTTGCCAGTCTTGCTCATTGGGGGGGTACACTTTCTTTGGCCTTAATTTTTTGGCTGATGTACCTGTAGAAGCCCTTATTATTCTTTGCATCCCTTGCCACGTTCAGCACCAGCTGCTCCTTGGCTTGCCTGACCCCATCCCTGTACAACCAAGCGATGTCCCTATACTCTTCCCAGGATACGTGTCCTTGCTTCCACTGCCTGTGCATGGCCGCCTTGCCCTTTAGTTTGACCAGCAGGTCTCAACTCAGCCATGCCAGTCTCTTTCCTTCCTTTCCTGTTTTCTTACACCTTACCCAAAGCTTAGTCAGTCTTTCTATTATTAATTTAATATATAATGTGTGTTTATGTATTACCTTAGTTTAGCCGACAGCTCCAGTTTTACACTATTTACGTTAACACACATAGTGCTTTGCTAAATCTACAAAAATACGTTTTTTGCTCTCATCTACTCTGCAGATTGTGTGAAAATGACATCTGATGGAGAATTGTTCTCAAAGATAACTGCTTCAAATTGCAAGCTAAGGTAATTATTTAAGATCACAGTTGTATATCACAATATTTCTGTAGAAGAGCCAGTTGATAGATTCTCAGCAATCAAACAAGCAAAGATTAAAGTCTTTTGCCTTGTAAATCAAAAGTAATTTAAACTTTACAGTTCTTCAGGCTTCTTATGGACAGTTCCCTATATATTTTTAAATTTCTACACATATAGTTCTATTTTGTTCTATATATATGTAATTCTATAATTTTAAGATTTGGTTTTATTTCTCATTACCCTACTCTGATTTGATTGGCAATAAATTAAAATAGTATCCCCAAGTCGAGTTTGTTTTTCCTATGACAGTAACTGTTGAGTGGTCTTTCTGTCCTTGTCTCAACCCACAAGCTCTTCATCATCTTTTTCTCTCCCTCTGACCAGTTGAGGAAGAGGTGTGATAGAGTGGCTTGGTGGGCACCTGGTATCCAGCCATGGTCAACCCACCACACTAGTTTTCAGACTTTTTAATTTTTCTGTTCATCTTTCTAATCATATTTAAACATAAAGTATTGCTTTCAATTCAGGCCACCTGCAGCTGCTTTAGAAATAAATGAAATCTACAAGTATGCAACAGTTCTGAAAACTTTGTTACTTTTTTTTGTGTGTTGAAATATAGGCTGTTGTAGCTAACTTTAGGACAGTTTCATAGGATAAGACTTCTGCTTTTTTAAAAGCAATCACTGAATGTAATCTCTGAAGCTACAGCTGCAAGTGATATGGACAGCTTCCTAAATGAGGGACACCCAATGCACATTACTTCCCAGGAAAAGTATATAAAGAGCTAAATAAAGTTGCTCTTTCTGTCAGACTGTAAAAATATGCAGTTAACTGGTATTTGGAAGAACTTCATAGGGAAATGGAACACACTGTAAGTACAGCCAGGTACTTCAAATTGTGAGTACAACAAAATATTTTAAGTAAAGAAAAAGAAAAAAATAATTTATGGTTATTACTTCATCTTATTTTTGTTTTCATTACTGCAATTCCTTACTACATCTATAAATCAGCAACAGTTTTTCCAACAGCTGATACTGAACTTACTTTCCTAATCTCTTTACAATAACTGTTTACATAATGTCTCAATGTGAATTTAATTTTTTTCTTTTTTTGCCTTCCTTCTTTTGTGTATATATTCTGTTTAATATGTAAAAAAAGATTACACAGAAACAACAGATTCAGAAAAAGCATTGCACTGTTGTTACAGAAAGGCTCAGGAGCATTGCTTATTTATACACAAACAAACTCTTGAAACAGGACCTAACTGGACTACATAGCATGGCCTCTCTCTTGATAGAATGTATGGTGTCTCAGCCAGAGGATACCATTTAGCCCAGTAGTAAATTAATAAGATTTTCAAACAGAATATTGTTAAAAAAAGATCTTCCTGAACATGGCTCTCCCCCTAATAATAAGGTAAAATAATTTGAAATAATTATTCAGTAATTAATAATAATGGTAATCTGCTTATTTTCAGTAGTGTATTTCATCTCCTCTATGACCTTCACTAATTTCCCAGGTCATTACTCATTTTGTTTTTATTTCAGCTAACTTTCACGTACATCTATACATTTGCCTCTAATTTTTACTGAGAAAAGAATGAAAATTTTTGTCTCAGGGTTTTATGAACAAGATTTTTTGTATTAGTAGTACACAATTTGTTATAAAATAATATTATTTGATCAGTTTTTTCCATCTCAAGAGCTAAGGATTACACAAAAATCTGATGTTGAATTGGAGTGAATAACAGAGTTAGCTTTAAGATGTGACGACTGCTGCACACATTCCATATATATCAGTTACATTTTTGCTGTTCCCATTTCTGCGATTCCCAGAATTGTATTAAAATGGCTTTAAGGAATACTACATTGTTTAATCTCCAGATGTTTTAATAAGAATCTGTATATCCAAAATACCATTGACTTTTAGCCATAAGGGAATTTTTTTGTGAGCAAATTAAAAGATGATTTTGTAGTTATGACTCGACTTATTTAGGGGCAGAGTAGAACCAAAGAGCTGAACTTGTGCTACTAAGGAAATCTGGGTAGCCATGCTGGTGGTCAGTGACTTCCACAGCCAGTTCTGGGACAAACGTCACGTGTTCTCATCCTAGCACAGGGGATATATACTAACAGGAATGAAACTCAACTTTATTACACTCTTTACCTTGTCCCTAGATTAAGGATATTGATGTAGGCATAGTGGCTAGCCTGGGCCAACCCAGAAAATCAGAGATCCTTCCTAAGCCTACAGCCTTCTCCTCTGTTTTGCAGACAATAACATTTTATTTATTTATTCTTTAAAGCTAAATTGGCCATGGTGGCTAGACAAGCTTATGATGGGTTAAATTAACATGTACTTCTGTACTGTGGGAGACTGATCCTTGTCCTTCCTAATCGACCAGCTTCTTTTTTTTTTTCCTCTTTTATGTTTTTAAAGCTTGTTTTCACATAGATCACGTAAACTATCCCACAGACAAAGCTCCAGCACTGACAGTGGAAATAAATAGATGGAACACATGTTGCCAAGAAGCTGGTACTGTATTGTCTGGAAAAATAACCAGCAAGCCTGAAGACAGATGACTGTTTATCAAATCCCCTTGATCCTTGGGGAGTTACAGGTGTGTTGGTAGCATTAAAAAAAAAAAAAAAAAAAAAAAAAAAAAGAGAGAGAGAGAGAAAATTCAGGAAGGAAATTATTATTTGCATTTAGAAGAATCAACAGAATACCCAAACTACTTAATCAGTAACAGCTGAGAAGGAAAACAGTCTGAACATTTTTTTGTGGACATAAACACAAAGTTCAGTATTTCGTTAAAGATGTGAAAGTGAAGCGGAGACACTCTTTGGAATGAAAAATAAGGTGTGATTTAGAGGAGAGCATACTGTAAGAGGTTTGTGGCTGGGGTACATTTCAAAGTCCCCAAACATTCCAGGAATCAGAGATGGCTACAGCTGCCTTTCAGTCCTGTCTGCTCCAGGCATTTGTAAATTTCTCTTCTAGATAAGGACAGCCTACAATTGCCTCTGCGGTGGATTTTGCTCTTCTGGTATTACTGTTCACAGAAGACAATTTAGAAGCTACAACCACTTTAAATATAGAGCTGCTAGCTGACTTAGCAGTGTTAGCTGAAAAAAACTTTACATCTGCATTTTCATCTGTGTGGCTTCTTATCTGCTCTAATGTGTTAAACATTTTCATTCAAGCTAGATACACGTGATGGCGGGTCCAGTGGCCTCAGCCAGGAGTAAGCTGCATTACATACCATGCACAGGAGCTGTTTCAGCCCTGGAAGATTCAAGAATATAACCTCTCACTCCTGCAAAGGCCTCTACAGATGCCTGGGTATAGCAGTGATGTATAGCATCATGATGGATATCAAAAAGACAGGAAAGAATGACTGGAGCAATGATAACACCAGTTAGTTTCACAGGCTAAATACTGTGTACATTACTGATTTCAGATTAATTTAAAAGTTTGAAGAAGAGAGCTGCCTCTTCCTCAGATTATTTTTATTTTCATATTTTAGTATGGACTTCAGCTTTGCTCCTGTAAATATTTTTTATTAGTTTATTTGCTTTTCTTTTTTTTCAAAACTGTTGCTTCTGCTTTTTTCAATTCATATAAATATCAATAAATTTCCACTATTGTCTAATATGATAGACATAGTAAAAATACAGCTATGGCCGACAGTACAATGATTTCTCCTGCTCAAATACACAGTCAGGATTCTCACTTAAATTTTGGTAACTTAAACGGACTGTAATGGAGATACAGGCTCCTATTATATTAAGTAAAAAGACATTTAGCTTATAAAGAGGAAATTTAAATTCTCATTTGTCTTTTAGGATGACTATATTCGTCATAAGTTGCTGTTTAATAATAGTGCAATGGTGACGATTCTTGAGGAGGGAGTAAGATGGAGAGAGGAGTTGTAGGCATATTGTTATGCCTCAGACAGCATCTAATTCTTTTGAACTATTGCTGCTCCCCTTCCTTCCAAGACCATAAATTAATTTGACAGCTTGTAGATCTACGATGAGAAACGTTGAAAACATAACTATGACCACAGATAGAAACAGTGGGCCTGCTCTGCCCACTCAATAAGGCAGCA
>NW_010147250.1:0-25576 GCF_000699245.1 Pterocles gutturalis | reverse complement strand
TGGTCACTCTCCCAAGTCCTTCCCCCCCCGGGAAGCTCAGGGGGGGCTCTGGGTCTGGCTCTGGGTCTGGGACGCTCGGACTGTTCTCTCCGTTGGGACTCTCCCTTCTCTGGGATCGTTAGCCGGGAACAGGCTGAGTCTTGGCCATGGCGTGGGGGGGCAGTATCACTGTATATCACTCATTTGTATATTTGTATATAGTATTATTTTCAATATTATTGCAGTTTAGGTATTAAATTGTTCTTATCTCAACCCACGAGCCTTTTTCCCCTTTACCCCTTTAATTCTCTCCCCTATCCTCGGATGTGGGGGGGAATTGTGTGAGTGGGTGTGTGGTTTGGCCCCCAGCCAAGGGCAAACCCATCACAGTAATAAAGTTAGGTCTGAATTCAAAACTAAGAAAATAATTTCCATAGAAAATTGAGGTAGAAATTCCGTATGCATGAAATTTCAGATGTAATTCTAGCATTGTTTGGCCATGTTGCTATAATATATTCACTGTAAAAAACTAGAAGCTGTGTAAATAAGTGAGTGGCAGTTGCCCCAGGCAGAAATTTTGACTGATGCAATGAGATAAAAGTAATTAAGAAACATGTAGACTGATGGGTAATTAAATCCATGGGAAGCATTTTGTAACTAATTACTGTGTTCTAATCACAGATTGCTTTCTATTTGTCAAGATAAGTGTATATAATTACACAGTTCCCATTTTCTTTCATCTAAAATCATCCCAGTTAGATGAGTATTTTTTTAAGCAAGCCCAGACCTCTTAGCTTTTGGCAGTTCTTTTTCGTTGAAATAAAACAAACAAAGTGGTGGTCATCCTGTTGCCTGAATCCAGGTGACACAGCTGTGTGCACTTACTGTTGACACTTTCTGCCATGCTTGCATCATGTCATGCTCTGTGACACATTATTCTCGTCGGTTTTGTGTTCATACTCCGTTTAGATGCTTGATGACATTCTGATACACGTCACTAGATAGAATTTGGACACCAGTATTTAAGCATCTTGATTGCATGTCTTCGTATGCCTCAGCCTTTCAAGTGCAAATATTTTTTTGCTTGAAATAGAAAGATTTCCTTTTGTTAGGAAGAGTGATATAGTTTAGATAAGGCTTTGTTAGTATGTGCTTAGATAGAGCTTGCCTACTCAGTCTAGTTTTTTCCTCATGGGACACTTTAGTTTAAGTTGGTTTATCTTGACATGGTGTTTGAGGAAAATCCATTTCCATGTCTACATTTGATCTTGTATTTTCCTTCACCTCTGCCCTTCTCAAACTGAGTTATGGGTTATTTAAGTTGACTTTCCTCTGCCAACTTTATTCCAGTCTTTATGATAAATTTTATGAAAGAATGTCATGATGGAATTCAGAATTTTGGAATACCGAGGATGTGTGGAGAGGCAGAGCATTGGCTTCCCCTTAGTTCTGTATTCTTTCTTTATTCAGTGTTAACATTCTGCCAGCTTTTTTTGATTGGTGCTAATTAGTCAGATAATGCTTTCGAAAACTCTCTAGAGAAAAATTTGTCTTCCTTATCCAGGCTGTAGTACATAATTTTGAGCCCATCCTTTTCAGGGCGCCTTTTTTTAGTGTGTTATTGTGTGTTTATCTGCAGAGGGTTTCATTGGCTGTATTATTATCACCTCTCGATTCAGTATAGTTCCTGTGAGTTGTTACAATTAATTTCGTTTTGACTTGCTATGGATAATTTTATGTCATCACAAATTTTTCTTGTGTTCCTGTTCCACACTTTTTTTCAGGTTGTTTGTCTGTTAAATATATCAATCCTAGCATAAATCCTGTAACTTCTCTATATTGTAAAAACTGGCAAATTATTCCTTACGGTTGCCTCCTGCCTGTAGCAAGGCGACCCACAAGAGGCATCAATCCCTTTATCCTATGTGATACTGCTTCCTCTAAAAGTTACTGGTGAAGGACATTTGAGAACTGTTTGGAAATCCATATGCACTGTTTTTTCTATATGTCAGCTGAATTTTGGAGAAAAAAAAAAAGTATAGTAAGTGTGTGAATTCACATAGGCATAAAGAGATGTAATTAATATTGATGTAAATACCAGTTGTCCTAAATGTGGCAGGGAGTTTCATTAAGAATGTAGAAAGAATTGTACAAGAATAAAATCTAAGACTCACCTACATATAAGATGCAGTTTTGGGCTCAAAGGTATTTAATCTCTTGCACTTTAAATTTTTCATAGTATTTTTAATACTTAATTCTAAATACTTAGTTTAAATACTTAATAGATGCATTCCTTATGCAGAATGTTTTTGCGGCATATCAATTATTAAAACAAACCACACTGAAACTCAATAGGGCTTATCCTTATGAGCATGGGGAGAGGTTAAGTTTAGTCGGTGTTATAATCAATGAGTTTCTTTATCCTTTTCACAACAGAATGAAAGGGAAGCGAAATAGGTGGCTGGAGAAAAGTTGACTGTTTTAAGATGTCATCCTTTTTTGTTCTGGCTCTTTCTAAGGATGCTTCTTTGCAGCACTTTACCTTGGTCAGTGCCTGTCTTTGGAATGCTGTTTTTCAACAGAAAGCTAATAATGAAAAAAGAAAAGAAAAAAAAAAAAAAGCTTGACTTCTTATCTTGCTGTTTGGTTTTATGCAAATATAAGGTAGGGGACAGAAACATGCAGCAGATCGGAGAGTGGGACCATTGTAGATCCAATAAAAGATCCGATCTTAGATCCAATAAAAGCTGGTGAGCTTCTTGTAGGAAAAGACCTGTAGAATCAAAACAAGGGCTTGGAAGAAGCAGAACAGACTTGGCAATGCAAGTAGACTTGGTTGATAGACTTTGTCTCCAAAGGAGTGTTGGTCATTGGCGAAAGGGTGTCTACCGAGCCCTGCCTTTAGGCTGAAGCAGTACTGAATGTTGTATCATCATTTCAGTCTGTAAAGGTGGCTGAGATGGAAGGGGTGAAGGAGAAATCTGTCATGAAATAACTGCTCCAGACACATGAGTCTGTTGAGACCTATCATATATATGCTTTTAATTTCCAGTATCCAAACAGAATGATTTAAGAGTGGGACTTTGAGAAAAGATGTATTGGGTTGATGTTTATAGAGTACTTGGCACTGTGTAGACTCATATTCATTCCTACCATGTTAGAACTAATTTAGATAAGAAGAAAACTTATCTACTGACTTTTTAGTTACAGAAACAGAAGCAAGATGAAGTGCACTCTGTCAAAAAACAAAACAACACAAAAAACAACCCACTTTATTTTTTCATTTCTAAAATGCATTTATTATTTGAAATAAAAAGTGTATCTCCCATAGGTAAAATAGCTATGGAGTGTTTGCAGTTTAGAAGAGGGATAATTAAGTGCTCTTCATAGCCTAAGGTGGATGTTACTTATTTACTGAGATCATTCAGGCATCAACAAATAATGTTAATGTTACAGAGTGTGATGTGACTCTTTCTAAAGAACCATTTCTAAAGAAATTAAGTATGACCACACTTGTAGCTCATGTAAGCATACACAATCTAGCTTGAAATAAACCGTTTTTTAAATTATTAGTAGGATAACTTCAGGTCACCAGAATGTTTGTCAAGGTTCTCTTACCAGGTTTCTGCTGAGTTCTGTGCCTTTAGTTTTATTTTCCTATAAATAAGCGCCTCAGATAGCTGCTTCAAGCCAGCTTATGTGGACATGTCCAAGATAAAGCAGTGATGCATTGCATATGCACTAGTACATATTGTTTCTTTAAATTAACACTTGGTTTAGAACTTGATCCAGGCAGCAAACTGGTGATATATGAGCCATCAAAAATCTTTCAGGTTTTTAGTCACCTCTAAATTGGATTGTGTTCAAGTTACTACTGTGTCTGAGATGGAATGCATTATTGCCATTACATGGAGCCATCCAGTCCCTCCTGTTTCATAAACCTGGCTGCAAGAAATTCATCCAGTAATTACAGGTACAGTGAAGTTGTTTCCATTTTCTCCCACTGACTTAAACAATGCTACTATCCTCATCTTAACTCTTGTGAAATTATGTAGAAATAACAGTGTTTTAATATATGTTATGAAATTGGAACATGAATGTCAAGTAATGACATTGGAATGCTTTGGATGAGAAGCCAGCGAGCAGCCTTTGCTTTCTCTTCCGAAGGTCAGATGCTTAAGTGAAATACCATTCTCCTATGGAAGAGAGAGGCAGGGATTAACACTTTGAGATGGACTTTACATGCTCTGCAGAATGTCAGGAGAGCTCTTTTATGTAGAGAAATAGTTTCAACCATTCTTTCAGTGTATTTTTTTCATGGATAATCAAGTTCAGTCCTTATAACTCATGTAAAATTACTCTTCCATAGTAAAATTTCTCTGGAAACGTACTTCATTTTATTTTTACAATACGTGCCTCTTGAAATGCCAATGCCCTTGTATTCATTCGAATATATCTTTATTAGGAAATACAACTTTTGAACAAAAACATGCATAATTTTGCTTTTCTGTGCAGTTTAAGGTGGGCTAAACAGCAACATGCTTGCATTAGTTCTTGTTCTGACAGATATTTAGGTGGTCCTGTATGTTCCTGTTCTACCTAGGAAATAATTTGAACTGCAAGAAATTCTTTCCTGGCTAATTGGTGCTGAGGATGTCACTGGTCAGGCCTGAGCAACCTCCTGCTGCTGGTTTCCCAAGTTACAAATCAGAATTGGCTGCTGACAGCCAGCCAAATAACTTCAGCAAATACTTAGGACAATGGACACTGAAAGGCACTAAGACAGTGAAGCCAGTCAGCAGTTTATAGACACTGAAGCATTGCTGAGGATCTCTTAAGCTGAGCCACATGGTGCTCAGCTAGAAAGCTGATTGATGGTTTTACAAAGAGAAAAATGTTTATGAAAAGAATGCTTTTCTTACAGATTATCCTGCATTAATATATATCTGATGTGCCTGGCAATGTTTCAGCAACTGGATGTTTGCCAAGGCTTGACACTCCCGCAAGACACAATACAGTTTGTGTCTAGCAGCACAGAGCTTTTTGTTTTATGATCCTGTTTTTAATGAGGCAGACACTTTCTTATGAATTCTCCTCCTCTAAATCAATAACACTTTGACATTGTGATCGTTACATGTTAAGTTGTTTCTCTGGGCTAAAGTGGAGTCCATCTTTGCAAGTCTTTGTTTCTTATCCAGAATTTCAGTCTATCGTACCATTCTGTTTCACTGATTGCAATAGACACAAAAGGTACTAGAAGCTCTCGTGTGAAGTTGAAGAAGAATTACAGACTCCATAGAAAATGTACTAAACAAGTTCCCTCTTCATATATCCCGAAAACAAGCTCAGCGGTGTTGAAATACCTTTGTAAAGTAAAGATCAGTACTCTAGGATATCAGTGGGAGCTGATCCATTTGTAGATCTGTCTGCAATCATTTCAGAGTACTTGAGAAAAGTTTGATATTAAATGTCCTTATTGGACTTATAAGTGAATTTGATGAGTTCTTCTGTGTAATTTGTGCTGGTAATTTTATGTGTTTTGTTTGCTGTTCTGTGGAGGGAAAAAAGGCATTACTGTACAATGGGGAGAATGATGAAATCCTTCCTCTCTGTCTGGGAGAGCAGCAAAACTTGGTTATTCTCAAACTGAGGCACAGAAATTTCTTGGTCTATTATTCTCTTATGTTAAATTTATAACTAAGGGCTGGAACAAATAAATTATTTTACTTTGAACTTTGACTTACGTCCAGCCTCCTTAACGTTACCAGTGAATGATTTTTTTTCTTTTTTAAGCCAAAAAAAATCCTCATATGGTTCAAAATGATTGAAAAGATGTGAGTGATTTCTTTTATGAGAGAGGCTTTAATAAACCATCATTGAAGCTGAATTATTTCTCATTACCGGCAGAGGGGTGGCTCACTTTTAAGGTCATTGTCAGGGCATGTTGAAGAGGAGGAAAGAGAAAAGATACGCATTGTGGTTAAATGCATTGGAACAGACCCACAAAATAAAATGGAGACTGGCAGGTAGTCTCAATATTTGTTCACTCATGCATAGAAACGTACACAGAGAGAATATGCAGGAAAACTATCGCTCCAGTGGCTTGCATTCAGCCATATGGTATAATGAATTGCTTGGAGCCCTAGCGATAAAGAATATTAACAACCTGAAGACAGAGAATCATTTAACTGTCCCGTACTATTGATTATTGTTGCTAGTATTCTTTAGGTATAATTAGAGATAGACTAAAGTAGTCAGACAAGTAATTGTAATTACAAGTTAGAAATTCAGTACTTTTACTTCGGCAGTGCTTGTGGTATTTATTTGGAGACCAGCTCTTTCATGATGTGCTGGAAGCCTGCTTTCTTCAAGTTTGGTGCTCTGTGATGCTGATATTCCTTTCCACCAGGACAGAATCATAGAATCACAGAATGGTTTGGGTTGGAAAGGACCTTAAAGCTCATCAAGTTCCGCCCCCCTGCCATGGGCAGGGACACCTCCCACCAGCCCAGGTTGCCCAAAGCCTCATCCAGCCTGGCCTTGAACCCCTCCAGGGATGGGGCATCCACAGCTTCTCTGGGCAACCTGGGCCAGTGTCTGATGACCTCCACTTTCTTCCCCATGCAGCCTGTGATCTCCCTGCTGTGGAGGAGCTGTAGCTAATCCAGCCTGGTGGCTGTAGCCAAATGAACTGAGTGGCGGCAGAGTCCTGCCTGCCTTCCCCTGAGCGGGACACCCGTTTGGACCATGCTTCTCCAGATGGTTACTAGTGTTCCTGAAACTTATGGGAGATTAATGTTGTCAGGATTTCTAGTTTTCTGTCCAATTTGATAGAAATCGGCCAATGAGTTCAAAAGTTCCTGGAATGGAATGATACATGCGCAGGATGATCATGCAAGCCTTGTTTTCTCAGGTATCCTGGTGAAAGATGTATTTCTTATGTAGAAGCTTAAGGAATGTGAGTCCACATGGGAGACTTGAAAAGGAGGATTCGGTTAACAGTGTTGTGATCTCATTACTCAATTCTTACTAAATGCAAATCATAAGTTGTTTCAAAAAAACTGGAAGCTCAAACATGTCCATTCTTCAGAATTCTTGCAGAGCAATGTAGATTTAAACTAATAAGAAGTAAGAAAGAGTGGCATCAAAACCCTTGTTGGAATAGTAACTCTAAATAAATGAGAGCAAGCTTTACTGGAGTCCCAAGGTGCCTTGATATTTTGTTCAATTGGAGGGAAGGAATGTATTTCTTCTGAAAATTTTCTTTTAAGAGGTTTCAGTTTATTTTTCTGTGCCAATCTGTAGTTAATACTGTGTGGTGTTATTTAACAGTCAGTTTTGCTCGTTTCTCTGATTTCTGTTTGCATTTATGTGTTCACGCTTATTCTTAAAAGGCTTCTTTCCCATGGCTGAACCTCAAACAGTATCTGAGCTGAGATACTGCAGGTATGCCTAGAGGTTCTCTGTAGGTTTCAGAGAAGTGTTTTAATCCTGTGTATAATTTTTGGCTTTATGATTACATGTTTCACTGCATTCTGTGACCCTTATTTTGAATTTACGGCATCCTTTTAATTTTCCTTTGAGGCAAAGTGTTGAAATAGGTCATTGCTTTCTGTATTTTACTAGAGGGTGGAGATAGAAGAGAGGAAATACTAGAAAGGAATCTTTCTGAAAATACAGTAAACTCAAAAAGCCGCTTTATTCCCATCTCTGCTGTTTTGTTTCCTAGGGGGGGGGGGGAAAAAAGGTATTTAACATGTTCTAAATTGCAGCCAGCTTGTTCTTATTGTTGGGTAGGGACAAAAAGATGTGTTATTGTATGACTTAAGAGTCACTATAAACCTTTATTAGATTATTTGGAAATTGCAGCACATGACCCAGGGCTAAAGCTCATGTTGTTAAAAAGGAATTACTGGCAGTCAAAATGTGCTGTGTAAGAGATGACATTTCTTCGATTTCTAAAATGGGAAGAACAGACCTTTTATTAGCTTTCTTCTTGTTTCTAGCTTTGCTAAAAGTTGATTCCATACGTAGAAGTTACAAATGGCATATGTATACATAGCACATTTCTTCTGCAGGAGTGCACAGTATATGGTACTATACATTTTTATTTTTTAGTCATGATTTGGATTAGATATTTGATGACTTTGTAGTGCATTGTATGTATTCTATTTCTTTATCCAACTTAGTGATATGCATTTTGGCATTTTTAGTAAAACTGCTCTACAAAATATCCCATCTATCATTATCAGAAAATACAAACATAGACAAAGTACTCCTTTAACTACTGTATCATATTTCAGTTGGAAAAATAAGGAACACTTTTGAATAGCATTTGTGTGATTCCTCTATGAAGTTTAGGTTGGAATTCCTATTTAGGGCTCGTAGGGTCCTGAAGGAAAAATGATTCTTTAAATTCCTCTTAAGATAATTTGTTTGTGGAATTCTGAAGCCATGTATCAGTTGTAGATTTCTATGACTTCATTGCAATGTTACTATTAAGTGGATTAGTCATTGATACGCTGTAGTAATATTATTGTAAGTGTTGAAAGGATGATTTTTTTTAAATATTAATGCAGCTTCTTAAGCTGTGTTCAAATAGTAGTGACAACAAAAGAAAAACTCACTTAGTACTTCTGACTCTTTGGCCTGAAACTGCCAGTTGCAGTTTCTATAATCAAATTGAGCAAAATCGTAGACTATGAATAGCACTTAGCGGTAAGAGAATGTACAAGATTTTCATGCTCATTCAGAAAAGACATACCTGGTTGTTATGCTATTCAAAGGATTTTTATTTTTATATTTTTATTTTTATGCTTGACTTGTGAAGATTTTATGTAAGACTGACTGAGCTGCTGCTGGCCGGAAGAATTTTTCTCCAAACTGATTTTCCCATGCCCCTTGAAACATCTGATAAGCAGCAGTCATTGGCAATAGTGCCGTACCAGACGGATCATACCACTTGCCCTAACTGCCGTGGTGATTTCTGTGTTCCTGTCCCAGCGACACATTCCTGTAACACGTGCACCCAGGGCAGTCAGGCTTTGGAACCTCCATGCTCCCTTCTAACATCAGATACACATCCTCCCCTTAATCACCTATAAGCTGATGCTTTCACATGCCCATCACGGATGGGATGAGTCTCTTCCAACAGAACTCTCTGTGAAATGGGGAAAAGTACTCCTGATGGAAAAGCCATCTCCAGAAACAAAAGAACAAGTAAAACCAACACTGTTCCTCAACCATTAAACCTGCTGTGCAGAGAAGGTAGTATTTGAAATGCGATTACCTGGTTTGAAGGGAAATGTGATCTCCTAGTGTTAGGGATAACTCATTAAAGGTAAGTCTTTAAGGCAAGTGTATTATTTTTTATCATGATTCCCCTAATGATGGCTTTCTAGCAGCATTAATTGAACAGCTGTTGTAAGATTTGTAAAGTTCAATACCTTTATAAATTTTTTCTTCAAATTACATGGCTGGGCTGTGTCTTTCAGAGCTAAGTACAAGGAACACGTTAGAGAAAATTTTAAATGAGGACAAAGGTAAACTTGTATAACACTTGTAGACTTCTACCAAGTGTTTAATGAAAAACTATTTAACAAATAAAGATATTACTACATTATTTCAATATTTTTTTAAAGTTTTTTTTCCTAGTGTCATCTGCTTGGTGTTTTTTAATAGATGGAATAATAAACTGTTTTTTCTGAGTCACTAGGCTCTTGTTTGAGCTCTGGTCTTGAAAAAGATTCAGTAATTGCACTTTGGATATTCTTTTGATAAAGATTCCTGAATAAAAGCCTATCTCTCTTAATTTTGATTTGTATTCTTATATTGACATATAAGATCATGAAAAGGTAAATTATTGTTTAGAGTGAGACCTTAATGGGTGTTAATCTCTATGAGAAAAATACATTAATATCCTTCAAAACTCTTGAATGATTTCACTTCGACCTCCCTGTGGACATCTCCAAGGGGTTTTAATTGCATTCTGATTATGAGGTATTTTGGTGGTGTATCACTAAATACTTTAAATAAATTTAGATAAGGTGATTACACACCGAAGAGGCTTTGGCTACTCAGGGAG
Organism: Pterocles gutturalis; assembly: GCF_000699245.1. Classification (NCBI taxonomy): domain Eukaryota; kingdom Metazoa; phylum Chordata; class Aves; order Pterocliformes; family Pteroclidae; genus Pterocles; species Pterocles gutturalis. The sequence goes on along the minus strand of NW_010147250.1, from coordinate 15,513 downwards.
AATTCAGTAGATATATTTAAATGGCTTCATGATGTAGAATCAGGGGAACTATATTATTAGTGCTATACAAGCATCCTCCTTTTTGATCAAGTTGATCCATTTAGAGTTGGACAGAAAATACCACCCATTTGAGAAAATAAGTAACACTGAATGTTAGAGGAGGTTTTGACAGAAATCAGGGGATTATGTTGTTATTTCTATCTGCAGACTGCCTGTTTTTTAATATATATTTTCCTGATTTTTCTTTTTATCTTAAAAAAAAAGGGACCACCTTAGTTTTGAGGTTACTTAGAGTTGCTGCTGAACTGGTGTAGCTTATAATAAGTACAGCAAGAATTTGACATACTTGCAGATACGGGCCATATTATTTAATGAATGAATGGTGTTATCTGTGCTATCATGAGGAGGTAACTTTAGATAAGGATTATCATCCTCAGAAAGTGTATTTACACATTACCCCCTCTGTATTTGCTGGCTCTTGGAATGGGGGGTCCACTAAATGAATTCTGTGCTTAGCTGACCGCCTTGCACATACCGACTGTTTTCTCTGCTTTCTTTTATTCTATGACAATAACAGTTTGCCAGATTCTTGAGCTATTTTCTCACTTTATACAAAGAATAATCAGTCTTTTGCTTAGAATTCAGGACTTTAACGTAAAGTGAGATGACTGGGATATGAGAAGAATTGCTAAAAAAAATCAAAGCTCTTTTTATTAAAGCATTCTGTATTGCTGGTTGAGATTTAGATTATTGTATCTTGGCTCATAACTTAGTGTGAAACAAAGCATTTGACACTGTTATATTTGTCACTTATGATAGTATTTTCTTCTTAATTATGAGGGATTTTTTGTGATCAGAACGTGTAACATTCCAAAAGAAGTCTCCCCTAATCCTGGGATATGTAATAGAGCAGTGATTGTTTATTCATTCTTGTTAGCTTTTCAGTCAGAGAGACTTAAGCTATCTTCTCTCTGTGATCACATTTTAAAATTTCAACATTTTACTGTAACCCAAATTATTTCCAAATAATTTTCAAGTAGCTTTTACAACATCATCTTTAAATTCTACTTTTGCTCATCCATTAAAAAAAAAAAAAAAAAAAGGATTATAGGATTCAGCTCTTACAAATGCCAAAAATTAGGGCTGAACAGTGCTTTCTGGAGGATGAGTTTCCATGTCAAATATCTCTAACACACCCTGCTGACTTGTGTGCAAGCTGCTGTTGTACAATTTGTAAATTATTCTCCTACTGAACTCAGATTCAGAGAGTTATTTAGCTTGGCTACAAACATTTTTAATTATTGAAACTTGGTATGCCACGTTACTTCCCAAGAATTAATCAGTTTCCATGAAAACATGTTGTTTAAATTAATCCAGACTCATTAGCACTACAGAGATGGATACTCAGTAGAAAGCCTCCATTAATTAGCGCTGCATCCTGTAATATGCCTACAGCTCATGACCGTTTCCTTGAATTTGTGCAGTGTGTGACCCTTTGCATCTGATACTTCATCTACAGCAGACCGATAGCCTGTGTTTTGGTTTTAAAACAGCAAGCGTATGTTCTAATGAGTGGCACGTTACCCTTTTTTTTTCCCAATGAATTCCTAAGTCATAAACAAGATTTCTTATGTGCCTCATTTTGAATTCAGAGTTCAAAGCAGATTTCTCATTTGTGTTTTGACAATAGGCATAGGAATACTAAATTTCAGTTCTGCAGTTTTTAAGTTGATGGAAATTTTGCTCTTTCTCCTTTCGGTAGCTAAGAGTATTTCTGCAGGGTGCTAGACTGACCCTTCTGGTGGAGAGGCGAGTATTCTCTCTCTGCTTATAGTAGAAGAGCAACGTTGAGGATATCAATAGTTCTCAAAGCGTATTTGTGAGGCACAGAGCTGAGAACAGTAATTCCACGCTTCAGGGACCTGCCTGTCTGTTTTCTGAAATAGCTTTCCTTTGTCTTTCCGTCCTTTTTTTCAAAATCCATTCTCTGTGGTCACCCAGTCCTTGATGCTTTATTTTCTTGACACGCGTACTGTTGCCTGTCATCAGACTTGCTTCTTGAGTAATGTTCTTCGCTCAGCAAAGTACTAATTAATATAAACTAATTCTGTCCCTAATCATTAATACGCATAAGACTTACTCTGTTAATTTAGGCAGTAGGTGTCTGCTGTCTCTGATTACCAACTTAATTCTTGTAGGATGTCTGTATATGGAATGATGAGTTTCAGAATTATCTTTTTTTTCAGCTAGTAAGGGTAATGTAAGTGGAATTTTTTTTTTCTTTATTTGTACAAGAGCTAACCTTGAAAACAGACTATTTTTTTAGGTGACACACATGCCTGGGACTAGGAGGATCCTAGGCACGTGGCCAGCAGAAAAAGCACAGGCTTCTCTCTTAAAGGACACAACTTCCTCATTTCTCAACATGAGAAACAGGACCAACTCATGAAATTCAACTACACTTTTTCCCCTCCGGTTTGTTGGGTTTTTTTTTTAATCCTTTCTACCCCTTTCTCTTCAAACTGGCTACAAACCCCAATTTATCGTCATGATGCATGGTATCATTAATCCTCCTTGAAAGCAAAGATGCATAATGCTGCAGTGTTGGCACCGAGCAAACTTCTGCGGCCTGGCTGTCTTGATGCCCTTTTGAGTCTCTCTTATTCCAGCAGAATGAAACTGGACTCATAATAAGCTTAGCTATCACGCTGTTTGCCGCAGCAAGTGACCTGTTCTACTATTCCCTTTCCTTCTCTCCCTTCCTCTACCCTTTGCAAATACACTAGAGCCACAAAATGAGGAAGATGGAGCTGCTGGGTTGTGCTCTAGCAGTAGGCTGTTAGGAACAGAAGTCCCTATAGGGGTAGAATGACCTCTTTTATAAGCAAGAACAAGGGTTTTCATTATGGGAAAGAGAAATTTCTTCTGCTCTTAGGGCCAACTGATCATGAAATACCATTCTGCTGCACACTTTTTATTGGGAACTCTCTAGTTCTATTTTTTTTTTAATTAATACTGTAGAATGAAGGAATAATTTTAAACTTTTACTACTGTCTCAGGTTTTCATATTTCTTGTTTCAAAATAGTCGTCGTATCAAAATATTTTGCTTTGCTTATCAATGCAGCCACAGAAGTGAGAAAAAGAAACAATTTGCTATAAATTGTAAAACTGCTAAACCCTACAGCAGTCACAGGTAGAAAACTTGCTTTGGAAATGCCTTGATGGTGAAGCACTTGCTACAAAAGGAGCTGTTCTGGTTTTATGCAATGAATTGAGACAAATAAGCTAATTGAGTGGACCCATGTTCTGAACAGTTTAATCAATTTCATCTTTCAGGTGCATGACCTTTGAAAAGGAAAACCTTGAATAAATCCCTTTGTAGCTTCCACTTTCGTAACCACAGAAGATAAAATGGAAAGCCACCATAGTCCTATGTCTATTAAATTCTTCTAGCAGACTTCACATCACAAAGCAGATGGTAGAGTACCCTTACATTAAAGTTAGGGTGATGTTATTGAAGAGTAGATAGGTGGTTGGGCCACTCTTCATTTCAGTGTGCAGTTGTTTTTGTAAAATCTCCGACGTAACCCTAAAAATGAATGTGAAAGGTGGTAGAAGAAGTGTGTGCATGTGTTTTGTTGCTGGGGGGGAAGAGGGAGGTTTTGGTTTTTAATTTTGTGCAAAACCAAAGTGTTTTGTTGTTGTAACTTCAAACTAATTAAGAAAAGTTCTTCTCGAGCAGTCCTAATGCTTGTTATTTATTTACTGTGGTCCAGCTCTGATTTGACTTTGTGAGGGACATAAAATAACCCAAGACATCTGAATGCATTTTGAGAGGAAAAATGTATAAAACATAAAATTTAAAAAATATATTAACACATTTTCATTGAAATAGAATCAAGCTGTTTCTTTTGCATTGAGCTTCACAAGCTGTTTCTTGAGGTCTTTTGCATCACAGTTGATTTAAGCTCCAATTGCACCTTATGTGAGATAGCAAGTTTTACTTTTTGGAAAGATAACTTAATCTAACCAAAAGTTAAGGGATGTTTCATGCCTTTAAAAAAGCAATTGCCAGAGGAGTTAAGGGAGTCCAAGGCAGAAATAATTTTTCTATTCTGGAATTTGCAAGTATAGCCCAAACTTTTTTCCATTAGTTTGTAGGATCAGGAATTTGTTGTAAATACCTGTGTCATCTTTGTGGTGAACAATCCTTTAAATTAAGTTCCTGGTTTGAGAATTTAATACCCTGAATATACACTAACATATAGCATGCTTATGAATACATGAGAACTTTAATAATTTGATGTGCAAACATTTACTTCAATTAAGCATCTTGACAAGAAAAAAAAATCAGTAAAATATCCTGAATCCAGGACAAAATAACACTATGGTACAGTATGGGTGTGGAGAGTTGCCTGGCTGGAAAGCAGCTTTGCAGACTTAGGAGTTCCTCTGGGCCAGCTAATGAACGTGAGCCGGCAGTGAAACTCCTTGCAATGATCAGCTGCATCCTAGACACTGTCAGCAAGAGTGCAGCCACAGGCCCAGGAGGGTGTTGCTGCCTTGGAGGGTGCTCTGTCCCATTTTGGGCACCCCAGGACAAGGCTGACTGATGTACTGGAGCAATTCAGCAGAGAGGTGCTGAAATGATTAGGAGGATGGGGAACATAGAAACACAGAATGGTTTGGGTTGGAAAGGACCTTAAAGATCATCCAGTTCCACCCCCTGCCATGGGCAGGGACACCTCCCACCAGCCCAGGTTGCTCAAAGCCTCATCCAGCCTGGCCTTGAACCCCTCCAGCCATTACCCCTTGTCCTATCACTACCCCCCTGATACAGAGTCCCTCCCCATCTCTCCTGTACCCCCTTCAGGCACTGGAAGGCTGCTATAAGGTCTCCCCGGAGCCTTCTCTTCTCCAGGCTGAACAACCCCAACTCTCTCAGCCCGTCCTCATAGGGGAGGTGCTCCAGCCCTCTGACCAATTTTGTGGCTCTCCTCTGGACTCTCTCCAACAGGTCCAGGTCTTTTTTATGTTGGGGGCCCCACATCTGAACACAGCACTGCAGGTGGGGTCTCACGAGAGCAGAGCAGAGGGGTAGAATCACCTCCCTGGACCTGCTGCTGATGCTGCTTTTGATGCAGCCCAGGACACGGTTGGTTTCTGGGCTGCCAGCGCACACTGCCGGCTCATGTTCAGCTTCTCATCCACCAATACCCCCAAGTCCTTCTCCTCAGAGCTGCTCTCAGTGACATACAGACATACAAGAAATAAACTTTTGAAGAGAAAGTGAGGAGGAGATCTTATTGCTGTCTATGACTGACTAATGGGAGGGTATGGGAAATGCAGAGCTGGACCGTCTTGTAATTGGACAGAGATAGGGCAAGAGGTAACAGGACGAGTTGGAATACAAGGAATCGCCATTAGGTGCAAGGGGAAATGTTTTACCCTGAGGGTAGTCAAATATTGGAACAGATTGCCCAAAGTGGCTGTCCTTGGAAGTATTCAAAACACAACTGCTCAAGGGCCTGAGCAACCTCATCTAAGCAGAGCTGATTTGAGCGGGAGGTTGGATTAGATGACCTCCAGTGGTCCCTTGCAACCTAAGCTATACTGTGATCCCATGAAAATAAATTTTCACCGTGCATGCAGAGTTGTCGTTACCTTTTGGCTTTCCTGGTGAGCACATAAAATGGAATTTGTTCAGGCTTTTAAATTAAGTCACTGTGTTTAGCAGGTCTTTATGTAATAGTAATGTATTACTTATGTAATACTAATCAATGCTTCAAAGTGATTTATGCTATTAAAGAGATACTTTAAAACTGCTAGTTATTATTCTAACAGTGAAAATTCAGAGAAATGCTTTTTTGGTCCTCATTTTGAAATGTACTAATGTTGAACAGACTTTCCTGGCCACACAGCCAGCTATTGCTTCCTCCTGTGTTGTGAAGAGTTGGTTAAGCCAGTCATCCTTTTGTTAGGCTTTCTCTTTCAACAGGAGTTTTTAAGGATCTAATAGTTTCTCCAAGTATGGCATTCCATTTGGTCAGCCAGCATTCATGATGCCATTGAGATCTTGTTCTGCTTTCCGTGGCAAGCGTTAAGAAAACAGGAGTGGACAATTGTCTTTTACTTCCTTAAGACTGTCTGAAAGGGTAAAAAAATAGAACTTTTGAAAAGAGGAGGTATGTTTCGGCATAATAAATATCCTGTAGAAAGTCAGGGTGTGAGACACTTACCTAGAGCTTTGTCCCTCAAAGTAAAAATGAGACTGTGACGGGACCAGTTTGTATGTAGTATGGCGTGAGCAGAGCTGCAGTACTGCATTCATCTCAGTGATGTATTACTGAACCATAAGCTGACCCACATTTTCCAGAGTACAGAAAAAATCATTTATCCTTTAGACCATAGCCTGACAGCTCGCCTCTTTCACTAGCTCTGTACTTAGACCTGTCTTTTTAGTTCGATCTACTTTTTTCATCATCTGCTTGCCAGATATCCTGCAGTTTCTAACTGTGACAGTTAAGTGTGAGTTACTTTCTGAGTCTGGGATAGAGTGTGCTTGTACAGAACCATGTGTAAATCCATTCTCTCTCTCCTGTAGAAGCTCCTCATATATGCAGATCACATCGTGATTTCTTGGTAAGCCTGAAACTAATCCTTACAAACCTCCATTAGCGCCGGTGACTTGCTCCCGTGTTGATTTACTCTTTCAGGCAGTCCTTGCAATGGGATCTTTGGGTGGTGATCCGTGTGGTTGAGCTGGCTGTCTAAAAGGAGACCTGGACTCTTATGTGGTAAATCAATACTTGCACAGTACTTCAGAAGTGTAGGAGGAATTGGATTCCTCCAAATCGCAGTTTCTGTTTAAACTTGCGGTATCTCCAGGTTGATACAGTGATATGGTAGGTACACAGATGTGTTCGTAGTTTCTCAGTTAAGGCACTGATTCGGCAAAGTAATCTAGCACGTGCCCTGCATCAGGTATGTAAATAGTGACTGTAACATCCATGCTGAATAAATAAGGTGAAACTCAAATAATTGAAGACAAAATTAATTTATGTAGGGTAAGCTCATTCTGAACAATGAGCACATTTAAAGTGAACCTGTTTTTTCCAAGCCTTTCTCTCTTTGGCTTTGAATTATTTTTTTTTTCTTTTTAATTCTAAGGTTGTGATCAGGAGTGGCAGCATCAGATCGATTGTCCTCAAGTCTGTAGGCAGCTTTTGACAAACATTTAAGTCAGACCTCCCCTTGGCAGATGGTCTTTCAGGTTTCTGTGGTGCGGTGGGAGAGGTGTTTCTGTGGTCTGTACAGCACTGCAGGCTGCTGTAAGAGTTCATCGTTGGAGAAGGAATATCAAGGAGGAGGTCAGGCAGTTATTGATAAGCATATGTGGGCTACTGAATAGGTCAGCATCGGGGGTCTCCCACCCAGGCAGCCTGCAGAGAATTGTGCTGCTGGAGAAGCCACTTCTGTTCACGTTTGAAAAATCTCCCAGGAAAAAGAAGGACAAGAAGAAGGGAAGGAAAAGAAAAAAATAAGGGAATTTTCTGATGGAATTCCGTTTGTACGAAGTATAGCAGGTTAACAAATAGGAGAATTTCAGTGGGATTAGTGTCTGATATTGTAGATTGAAGTAAATTAATTTTTCAGATGGAGTAGATTTCCCTTCAGTTTAAAAGACGTGTGCTACTGCTGAAAACAGTGTTTACAATAGTGGCATGTAAATAAAGTGAAATAAAAATGCTAGAATGTTTTATTAAGGAAAATCATCATTTCAAGTGGTCTCTAATCCAGAAATGCACCTATCTCATAAAAATGACAACTGTTGGATTTCTTGTCTTCTTTTTGACAAGGATTTTTTACACAACCTCACAAAAATGAAGTTAAAACCCATGTCATATAATCTGCATTGAGTATTTACATTGAGATGTTGGAGAAGGAATAGGCTCAGAACTTCATTTATTTGGAACTTTTTGTGTTTCCAACATTTTTCATTCTCAGTCATCTGCAATTACAGCAGAGCAGACATCAGAAGGCAGCTGTTGAAGTTCCTCCTTTGTGCTGGGTAGTGATGGCAGAGTGCGAAATAAACTCCGAGCTGTGACCAAAGGCAGACTTGTAATTACTTGAATATAATTATAATTGGCCTTAATACTGTAACAAATACTCTGAGTTTGCACATCCAGACTCTACAGTGGAGATCAATTTTCTTGCTTACAAAATCAGCTTGCTTTTATTAGCACCAAATTATCCAGTAACAGAATGGGGAATGATCTAGTGAGTTTCACTGCAAAAGAAAGGGGAAAAATACTGTCCGTGGTTAGCCGGTGGATTTAAAGGGCTTCCTACATAGGGCTGGAGTTTGACGGGCAAGGGGGTTGAGTGAGAAGGGGAAGTGTTGGTTCCCTTTATTAATGCTGTTTGAGATGTCTGTTGCTTTCTCCTCGTACCTGGTGTAAGTTTGGACTCCTAAACTCAGGGTGCAAAGGACTGGGATAAACAGCCTAACAGTTGACACCAAACCTCTGTTACACACAATTGTATACGAAGTTGTTTTAACCTTAGCACACGTAGCACCTTTCAGTATTTAAAGATCCATTGTCAGCCTGAAGGTGGGACATGAACTTTCTCCTAAAATCCAGCTGTCTGTCCCCATGCCTCCCATATTAACTCTACATCCGTGGCTCTCGCAGCATGAATTATTCCCGTTGCTTGTTCAACACCCTGATCATCGGAGAGCAGATGAGACAGTTATTCCTGTTGTTGCTGATTTACTATTACAGCTGCTTCCTCTTCTTGTGATTTAATTGAAAGTTTCAGCCCACCAGGGGGCTAATGGGCCCCACCTATGCAGCTTTAAAAGCTCACTGTTGTTTTCCCCACCAATGTTATTTCCATTCCTAGCCAGTGATTTATTTTTTTTCCTCAACATTCATCTGGCAACTGTGAGGCAGTATTCCATCAGCCATTTTCATGAAAAAACAAAACAAAATACCAAACCCACAACCAAATCCCAAACCCATGCAGCCATTTGGATTGAAAGCTTAAAACTGAGAATTACTCTGTTTCAGTAGAAACTCAGCAAGTAAATTACTCTGTTTTGCAGTGTTTAGTGGCTATTGGAGAGTGATATAAAAAACCCAACAGGACATTAGTCATCGTTTAGATCCTTTATGTTTTTCTTACTTTTAAAATGTAACTGCTGTATAATTCACTTCTTTTTTCCATATCTCAAGAAAATGTAGGGTAGGAAGCAAGCCCTTGAGTATGGTTCATAGTGTGGTACAGCCTGTGATGAGATGAATTCCAAAGTCATTAGCAACTGCAGTGGGATCCAAATAGAAAATTCTCATACCGCATGAGGCACGGGGGACCTCAGTTTGAGTGTGACTCCAAGATGGATAACCAAAGAGCAGTACTTCAGGAATGCTTTCCACCAGATTTCTTACAAGAACAGAATCATACATCTCTCTTCTGAAGTTGTTCTTGAAGTAAAACTTAGGAAGTGATTAGTTGCTTGGTTTACCTTGAATTTTTAAGTATTCTCAGTTCTAAATAATAAATTACCTTGAAAACTTTTCTAAACAAACAGAATTAAATTAAGAGTGGCGGTCTTGAGTTTACATTTTTGTAAAATTTAGCTTTCTGGTTTTATTTCTTTTAATGTGATTAAAGTCTGTGTACATGTTTATGTTTTCTCTGTCTTAAGCATATATCTGTAATATAAACATTTGCATTTTTTGGTACATCCTCTGCTGGTCTAAAGAGTGCTTTGATGCAGTTGGATGTTTTCTTTATCAGTATTAGACATTTATCTCTTCACTGAGTTAGTGGTATCTTATTTCATTGGGAATCACAGGAGTCTTCCTCCAGACCACCCTGTTTTCGATGGTCATTTCTTGCTTTGGGGTGGTGAGGAGGGGGAGATAGATTACATTGCAAAAAGGGTGGAAGCAGGGTAGAGTGATGGAAGTGGCCACATGAAACCTCATTGCTTTCAACTGTTATTAAAGGGTGGTACAATCTTCCTCCTCTTTGAGCTGGAGGATATGATTATGAAATATCAGTGTTCAGGGTCACTACTCTTTACAATACAAATCAAATATACTACTTCCTAAGGCCCTGAGAGATGGAAAATCAAGTATTAACTGCCAGGAAAAACGTTTTCCGACATTATCACTCAGTTATGCAGCGGCAACTAACCTTTTCAGTACAACCTTAATATTGTATCATTTAAAGAATTCACCTTATTAATAGTTATTCCAGGAGGAATGTTAACCACTGCACTTTAGAGCTATTTTTATGTATTAGAAGCTTACCAGTTAATGAGTTAACTACTAGTAACAACCATTAATGCAAACTCCCTGCTTGGGGTAACGTACTTGAGGTGTTTAATGAATTAGGCTCAAAAAATAGAGCGGAGGACTAGACTTGACTGACTTGCTGTAGAGGCAGCACAGAATTAGTCATTGGCTGTGAATGTTAATCACTCCACAGCAATGATAATTTACAGCATTGTTGTAGCACTCTTGTGCTCATAAAATGAACTTAATAACCCACTGCTACCCATGGGATAAGCCTTCCTCCTCCTTCCCTCCCCCTTGCAATTGAATACCCAGTCTGGCTGCATAATAGCCTTGTGAAATACTGCGTTAAAAAGAGTGAGCAGCTGTATGATAAAATAAACAGCTCCAAACCAGATTTGTTAATTATCTCTCTCTTTTATTCGCAGAGGGTGTTTGTGAGATATGGCTGACCAGCGAAGACACAGGGGCTTATGGCAGAGACATTGGCACAGACCTCCCAACGCTTCTGTGGAAGCTGGTTGAAGCTATTCCTGAGGGAGCTATGCTGAGGCTTGGCATGACAAACCCGCCCTATATTTTAGAGCATCTGGAGGTAAGGAAGAAGAGAGAATCATTTCTATGCCAATATAGACGTTCATTGAGTGAGTCAGCATGGAACCTTGTGTAGAGTGGATTTCATTTTAAGTGGTAGCTTAAAAAAATTATGGACTTCCAAGTAGATTTATAGAAATAGAATAATAGCGTTAGCCCGTTTGCCCGACCCAGCAAGTTATTGAGATCGTAAGTTATCCAAGCCATTTTGGAATGATGATATTACTGAAGTCTCTGACCTGTGGAGCTTTATTTTAGCAGTGTTGCATTTGTGTGTATGTCTAGTGTTTTCAAGAACTAAAGGAAATGTCGTTAGTAGGCAATGGACTATGGGATTGAATTCATCTTCCTGCTACACCTTAGATGAGTATTTCCAGAAACACTATATGCTGGCCTCCCTCTACAAGGTATTCATTATCCCATGTCAAATGCTATTCTGAGAGTGTGTAGAGCTTCCAGGAGAAGAAATGGAAATTCCAAGTGTCTATCTGTGTTAAAAAAAATTGTAACCAAGTAGTTTGATGAGATGAGAAGCAACAAAGTGTACAACAATGTGAATTTGGAAGAGTATCATATGTATGTAAAGCAGGAAGTGAGCGTGTTGTCTCAAAGATTGGTTGGTTTGGTTGGATTCTGTCACCAAATGAATTTACTGAAATTCATAGAACTGTGTCTAGAAAGAACCTAAATTTAAAGAGGAGGAAAAAGCAGAGAAGGGTATAGAATAAGGTCAGTTTTGCCACCGTGTGCATCAGCAATATCCAGATTAGCAGCTGGTGTCCATGCGGCTTTCGTGAAAATATGATAAAATTGATAGTTGCACTCAGTTTTTCTTAAGATGCCAAGGACAGTATTTTCTCCCCAGAGTGCCATAGCTGCACCTTTCCCTATTGAAGCACATGGGCTATAGCAATCTCATCTTGGTAGGAACGAGCAGTTTTTCACTTCACCAGCCAAAGAATACAAACTGCAGAAAGCTGCAAGAAATTTCTCAGTCTGTTACTTTTTGCTTTGGTTTAACATACGCTTCACTAAGTTTGAGTCTTAACAACATGCTGGATAGAAATCTTTAGGAAGTGGGTTGGTTGTGGTTTTTACAGCTTTACATTCTGTCTCAAACTTTCCTATGTCACAAGTTTTTCTTCTTTTTTTTTTTATTTTAACATTTTTCAGCATATTGTACAAAAGCAAATCAAGATTTTAGTGATTTTCGCAGTTAGTGTCTTTCCTTTCATTTTTAACTCCCATTATTGAAAATGTTTTGGTGTAGACTGTGGCTTTTGTCACTGCTGCTCATCTATGAGTACTCTCAGAGGTTTGGTTTTTTTCTTTTTTTTTAAATCAGTTGCTGGAAATAAGAAACTGTTCTGCCCAGCTAAGGGGCACTGCAGTAGTCTTAATTCTATATAGTCTGACAAAGGTAGAAAGTATGTTGCTTTCCTTCAGTCGCTAGCCATTTCAGTGGGTGTGAGTATGTCACAAATCTGTGAATGGTTTTGATTTAGTAGCTCTAATCTTCCTGTTTCTGAATTTTGTAGGAAGTGCTGTAGGTAGGACTTCGACCTGACTCATATTCAGGAAAAGCACTCCATTCTCTTTAAAAAAATGGATCTTTAAGTGTGATGGCAGAGCGAGAGAATTTAATGAAAGCGTATTGAAAATGTGTGTCTTGAACGCTGCTACACAGAACATGTGTGCTGTGTACACCAGCCTTTCTGTACAATAGCAACATCTGCTATTGCTTGTCCTCTTCAGTGTGTCATACAATTGCCAGTTTATATGATGGTTTTTAAGGATTATTTAATCACATGTCTGTGTTTCACATATGACCAAGAATTTCTGAGCTTGTAATTTGGTGAAATAATTTTTAATTTTAGTCCAAATAAAGTTATAAAATATTATATTTTTTTTACCTTCTGCATTTTTGTCTAGTCGCCCTTTCCAAGCTTACCAGACTTGCATCTGAAAGATCACTCGACAGTCTCCTGTATACATTTTCACCAGGCAAAATAAACTTTTATAGGGAATGTGCTTTTAACTTTCTGGTTGAGGAAAGGGTAAAACTGTGATTTGTTTAAAAACAAACTAAATGAAATGAGAAGATCATTAACCTTCATGTTGGTTGATTAGGATAAAATCCAGATGTAGTTCTGTTTTCTTCTAAGAAGGGTAAAAAGCTCTCTTATTTGTTGCAAACATCTTTCATTAATTGTTTTAGAAGGGGCTGTATTTTATTAATGTATTTTGTTGGAAGGCATGTTGCTAACTAGGATGATGTTTGCCTTTCTGTGAAAAAATTTACATGTGAAAATGTGCTAATCGTGTGTCGCTTTTTATATCCAATGAAAAGGAAAAAGTTGTTCTGATTGTGTGTCTTTTAAAAAAGTCAGAAATTTTCAGCAATCTCATACAAATGTACAGGTGCAACTCCTAGGCAAGGGTTTATTTCACTTTACTAATGAACACATGTCTGATAAGTGGCATAGCACAGCAGCAGTCGTATAAAAGCATACATTAATTTTAAGATCTGGACACAGCTTCCCTAGAGACTCAGGCTAAAAACAATGATTTTGCTTCATTTACAGTTTTTGCCATATTTATTGGAATTTACCTGCAGGTAAAAGGTTTGACTGTTTTTATGTCTGTCTTATTCTTGTGACCTCCAAAGCTAATAACAAAATTTATATAAATACATTTGTTTTCTCCAGTAACACCCAGTTGTAAGTTAAATGTTTTAAAAACAGGGCTTCGTCCCTGTGAGTCTTTTGACTCATTAATATAGTGCCCAGACTCACAGGTTCCCTGGAAATAAAAATGGAGGAACAGAAAATGCCACTTGTCTTGGGAGCGTTTCACCTGCCTCTGCATCTGGGAATCCGTCTCTCAGCATCCTCTGAGCAGTGCCAGCCAGCTCGGCAGTTTGGCTGATGCTGGAGGCCAGGACACGGGGAGGAGGGGGTGGAGAAGAGCTTCCTTTGGGTCGGGAGTGGTGGGACTAGAGCAGAGGAGGGGGCAGAGGAAAGCTGCCGGTGCTTGTAACTGGTCTAGAGGCTCTCGTGCTGGATTTGGGCGCGTGGGCCAGTGATTGTTCAGACTCAGGGTTATTATAGGTAGGGAGTCAGGCTAAGTTTTCACACGATTTAAAACACTGAGCATACCTACTGCCTTCAGACACTAGCAGGTAAATGCTATTCTGTCCTTAAAGACTTGCCATTTCAGGGGACGCTGTTAATCTCATGAAAATCATCAATATACTTGTGTGTGACCATTTAGTACTTTCAGGTTTTTTACTCAGCAAGTATGGTGGTAGTAGTAGTGCCTTATGTACTTACAGATGCATGTAGCATGAACAGTTTGGGGATGAGAAACACCTGTATGTTTTCAAATGATAAATTCTGGATCCACTTGGGTCTTCTAATTCTAAAGGAATTATTTGCAACCGTGTTGTGTTTTAAAGTCATGCAAAATATTAATATTAAACACTTTTTGATATGCTGCTTACTGAGCTAAGTCATTAGAAAAAGAGCTTTTATCACAATTATTCAGGGTATAATGTAAAATATAAAATTTTTTATCTGCTGTTTTCTTCAGCTGCAGATGCTGCACTTAAACTACCAAGTGGTATGAGACAATAAGAGCAGATCAGAAAATAGAGGCATTTGGTAGTCTAGCAGCTATATCTACATTATGTGCATTTTGGAGTCTTTATTTCAAAATATATCTAATCCGCTTAACCAAACTTTTCTGCTACCCATGGTCCAAAGCTGTTTCAAAGGCAGATCCTTGGTTTGAATCCCTCTGTTCCCACCAAGGGCTTGGAGGACATTTGCTGGGAACCTGGAACATGGCTGCTGCTCCGATTTCCTTGGAAGTAAATTTAGTTTGCCTCCCCCCCGCCCCGCCAAGTCACTCTGCAGACCCCACGGCTGGGAAGGAAGTGTGGGAAGTTGCACTGGACAATTTCACTGCTTTCAGCCAGCACATTAAGTTGAACATGGCCAATGCTAGTGTGACTTCTCCTGGGTGAGGTTTGTTGGTATGACAGAGAGGGTTATTTGGTGTGTTTTAAAAAAGTTGGAAGGAGTCTCCTTCTCTGGAGACATTCAAAGCCCGCCTGGATGCGTTCCTGTGTGATCTGATCTAGGTGTCCTGCTCTGGCAGGGGGATTGGACTGGATGATCTTTCGAGGTCCCTTCCCATCTCTAACATTCTGTGATTCTGTGACCTGAGGCCCCAGTGTTGTTTCTCTAAATCGTGGCACCTAAGACTGAGAAAGAAGTTGGAGTTTGCAGTTTAGCTGCAGAAGGCATCCTCAGCTCTCCTCTCACAGAAGATCTGGCCAACCAATAGCATTTTCTAAATGCCTGGATGTTGGAGTTTGCAGTTTAGCTGCAGAAGGCATCCTCAGCTCTCCTCTCACAGAAGATCTGGCCAACCAATAGAGACAGTACAGCATTTTCTAAATGTCTGGATGTTCCATCTGTTTGAATGTATATGTCATGAAGCATCTAGCTTGCTTATTTGAAGTTTGGTTTCAAACTGAAGTTTTGAGATATGTGCCCTTGTCCCGTATCTTAAGATGTAGATGCTGCATGGCTGTGATGGGTT
>NW_010147249.1:0-5280 GCF_000699245.1 Pterocles gutturalis | reverse complement strand
GGCAGCCCCCAGCCTCACTGTTTGGGGGGGGTTCCTCTGTCCAGGACAAGCCATGTTTGTGCTGGAGGTGTGATGAGAGCGGGGGGACTCAGCCAGCCCTCGGCATGTTCTTGCCAAGACTCAAGAGCAAACTTTCCGCTGGTGTTTTTGGGGTTGAAAGCCGAGGTGTGCACTCTGTTCAAGCAGCAACACGGTTCGGGGTTAATAAATTACTTATTTGCAGCCCTACTTTCTCTGTTACGGTAAGCATTAGTGAATATTATATTTCTGGTTTATCCCAGCCATGCATTATTCATCAGGTTTGGAGTCTGTAAAAGGACATTGTCAGGTTAAAACTTGAGTGGAGACAAGCCGAGGTCTTCAGTGAAGTTTTGTAAACGGCTTTTCTCAGGGTTGCTGAATGCAGGGTTTTTGCAGAAGTCTTCCACCTTTTGTCTGTGCTGTTTTGAGGCATTTCTGGTGAAAAATGAGAATTCCCAGGCAGGTTTTATTATTAGTCTTGCTTATTGAGATATCATGGGCTGCAAAATATATAAGGTAGAAAAAAAAAATGCCGGGGAAAAAACAGCTTGTCCCTCATACCAGACCAGGTAACAGCATGCAAATGTGCTTTTTTTGGTAATATATATTTTGTAAAACAAGACGAAACAGCCAGCCTTGCTGAAAGTTAAAATTAACATAGATAAAATCACGTGCGCAGCAACTTTGCGTTACCTTTCACCTCCTTCCCGCAGGATCCGGGAGCTGCTGTGTCTGTGTATATTAACACATCCTGCACCCTGCCACCCGCCGCCGGCTCCTCTGTCACCTCCTCTGCGTTCAACGGGGGGCACATCCTGGGGGGCTTGGGCTGCTCCGGGGGCCAGGGAGAGCTGGGGAAGGCTCTCACCTACCAGACAGACATTTTTTCCCATTTTTTTCCTGGCATGCACCCTAGGGCTGTGCCTCATCTCCGCTGCCGTGGGGCTGTGGGGACACGGTTTTGGGGCTCTTGCACGCCCTGTGCCATGGGTGCTGTGGCTCCAGGTGCTGTAGCTGTGACTCTCTGATTTTGTGGCCAGACAGTGACCCGTGGGCTGCTCTCCTGCTGTGGTTGTCACCGCTCTCCTCCCGGTCCCCATGCAGTGATGCTTGCGGCGTTCCCTTTGCTGCAGGTGACGGGGTCCCTGGGGAGAGGAGGTGGAGGGGACGGTCACACAAGTTGGTTTTTAGACTTATCTCGGCAGCACCCTGAGCTCGCATGGGGTTTCCACCTGCTGCGATGCTGCGACAGGGGAGAACGGGTGAATTTTTGGAGGATGCCCAGCCCTGGCCCTTTCTTCCTCGTTTCATCAGCCCTGGTGCAACGGCACTGATAAAGTCACAGCAGATCACCGGGGCGCTGGGGGAGTACTGGGATATAATTAGGGTTTCAGTTCGCTTTTCTGGCTGCTTTCCCATTAGGGGAGGGATGGTGAGGATTATGGATGGAGCAGATGTGTGGAGGAAGGGGACGTTTGGCTTGCATGGACAGTTAATGCCGTGCCCAGGCTGATGCTGGGGGATGAAGTGTGTCATCCCAGGCACGAGGGACGCAGAAACCTCCTTGGGCTCATCACCCTCCAGCATGTGAGCCTCAGATCGTTCCTCTCCACTGGGGATGAACAGTGTTATTCCCTGCCTTTGTCCCTGACCATGGCACCTCCTCAAAGCACTTTTCCCCCCGGGTCCTGCTTGCCTTTGAACCTGGGAGCTCTTCTCCTTGGAACTGCTTTTCTTGGCCAAAAACCTCTCGTTTTGTGCCGTTCAGCGGTCAGAGGTTAGAAGACATTCTCCGGCCGCTGCTTCGGCTTTTGGGAAGGTCTGCTTCCCCCCAGGTCCTGCTTGCCTTTGAACCTGGGAGCTCTTCTCCTTGGAACTGCTTTTCTTGGCCAAAAAGCCTCTCGTTTTGTGCTGTTCAGCGGTCAGAGGTTAGAAAACATTCTCCGGCCGCTGCTTCGGCTTTTGGGAAGGTCTGCAGAGTCCAAGCTTTTGGGAAGGTGCTGGGAGGTACCCAGAGCAGGTGTGGTGTTTTCTATAGGGGTGAGGTGTGGGTACAGGGTGTGGCTGGTGGTTGTTGGCCAACCCAACCCAACCTCTTCTCCATGGGTTGACCCTCACACCACCAGCTGCAGACCCCCAAGTGCCCTGGGAGCCCATCTGCGAGGTATTCCCAGCCCGGCAGGAAGCTCTGCAAAGCTCGTAAGAGCAGCACTGGGGAGTAATGAGATTTCCAGGCTAATTTGTCCGGATTCAGAAAACTTCCACTGAAGCATCTGCACCCGTGGGAGTTGCCTGAGCCTCCGGCGGATCTGGTGCTGCCGATCCCCGGGGTTGTCCTCACCTCGTTTGCAGTTGTTGGGTGCTGGTGCAAGATGCTGTATTGACAGTCCTCAGGGATGAAGGTGGGGGCTTTGGGGAAACCCCACCAGGGCGGCAGTGCCGTGGCGCGTGGCTCCCACAGGAGATGTGCAATGTGGGATGTAACCAGCATCTGCTTTGCTGCAGCCAGACCGGAGCCCGCGGTTTCCTTGCAGAAGAGAGAGCAGGGCTGACCTGTGTACATGCGGTGGGGTGGGAAGAGTGTTGACCATAGATAAATTGCCTTCACTTGCCATAAAGCAAAATCTACCGAGCGAATTTTCGGCTCAGCTGAGCCCAAAAGAAGCCAAACCGGGGGGAAACCGCAGTTGTGGCCCAGCATTGGGTGAGCTGATCAGATGGTGTTGGCTTGAGTGGGTCTTACCCTGTGTCTCGTGAGAACGTTCAGCAGAGCTTTGCTGAGAGGCTTCTGCTGGCTTTGTCTATTGCAAAGTGGCGTTTTCCTCTATTTTTGTGTTTTAGTGAAAAAATGAAAATTTCTAGTTCATACAGAACTGAAAGTTTTTTCAATCTCTTTTTCTCGTTCTGAGATACCAGGAAATGTCTTGCCATTTTATTTACTTTTTGACGGTGGGAAGCACTTGCCATTTTTTGCTCTGCTCTGTGTGTAGTTCACTGTGCATCCTGAGCCGGCATAATGCGGGGCCTTAATTTATCCAGAGTTCAGGATGCCAGCGGTTGGAGGTGGCTTCGTGCAGCTGTGACAGTGATGGTGGCTCGATCTGTTGCTGTGTGTTTGCTCTCGGTGCATTTGCAGGAGAGGTTGAGATGGCTGGAGACCAGGACACCCGGCCCTCCTACCCCTCTAGGCTGGAGGGGAGATGGACTCAGGGAGGAACAGGGCTTTGGTTGATTTAATTTCTTGCTTTCCTTGGATGGCTCTTACCTTGGCCATGCCCATCCCTGATGGTTCAGAGAAGACAGAAGCAGCAGCTCCCTCCACAGCCCCTTCTCTCCTCCCAGATTTCTAGTCTGGATCTTCCCGAGTCTCTCCACAAGGTCCAATTTTGGGTGCCCCATGCAGTGGGGTGGCCTCGTACACCAGCCAGTGCCCGGTTTCTGTGCACCTCTGTGCTGCAAGGGTGGTGGCACCTCAGGTGGCCCTTGGTCATGGTGGGACTTGCCCCTAGGTTGGAGCAGTGCTGAACAGAAGAGCTTGAGAGTCATTCCAGCAGCACTTGGTGCCGTAAATAATGTTGAAGCTCACATCAACTGCGGTTATTTTCCCACTTTGTAGGAAGACTGGCTCCAAAACCGAGCAGTGAGGGAGCTTTGCCCTGGGTCCATTTCCTAAGGTTTTTCACAAAGTGTGAAACCCTTTTCACTTAAATGTCTCTCACACATTTTCATAGCTGCCATAAGGATCCTGAGCAAGGGCATTGCACCTCTGGCCAGTTTTTCTACCCCAGTCCAGGCTCAAAATAGCAAAAGGTCTCTGGAGAGTCCGTGCAGCAGGTTCAGCCCTGGTGTGGCTGGTTGGGCTGTTGAGCAGAGCTTGTCCCAGTTCAACCTTCTCTCTCCAGCACAGCCCATGCCCAGGCAGATGCTCGAGCTGTGTCCCTCACCCCATGAAGCAGAAATCCAGGTTCAGCTGTGGTTGAACAGGGCTTGGGTGGCTGGCCACCATGGGTGGAGATCATCCTGCCTCCATCCAAGCTTTCCACCTTCTGAGCTGTCTCCAAAATTGGCATCACCGTGTCTATGGCCATCTCTGCGTGTGGGTGACCTTACGAGTCCTGCCATGGGGACGTGGTTTCTGATATTTTGCTCCCGGGGAGGGACGTGCGAGCTGGTGTGCACGGCGGTGGCGGTGAGCGCCTGGCAGCACGCGGTGCAGGGACCAACTGGGACTTGTCTCCTACACCGAGGGGGTGGAGAATAAAGTTGACAAGGCCAGTTTGGAACAATGCAATTTAAAATTCAAATATCAAAGTGCAAATGAAAGCCATCTTTCCTTCCCCCATCCCAAAACGACTACATTTCTCTTTTCAAGCAACTTGCCTGCTGCGGTCCCTGCATCAAGCTCCAGTCCCTTGCCGCGTGTACCGTCCCAGCGCGTGGTCCTGCTGGGCTTTTGCCATCGGGCTGGTCACCATGACAACTCACTTGAACGCTGCAGATATTTGCTTCCCCTGTGGCTGGGTAGCTGTTGTGCCTGCGTGTTGGGGAGCGGGGAAGATGCCACGCTGGCAGCTGCAAGCAGATGGGGTCGGATCCGTTATCACGTATTCCTCCCACCCCCTTCCTAGGAGGGGAGGAGGACATTTTGCATTTTAAATACATTTAAGTCCCATAGAGCAAGAGGGAAGAATAACTCTTGGGTTTGCAGGGCTGTGAGATGGTGCCTTCAGCATGGTGGGGCTGACAAGTGCCGGTGCAATGCTCCACTTTTGCTTTGGTCCTCAAAGAGAGGGACCAAAGGGGTTGAGCAGCTGCTTCGGGCTCTTTGTGCAATGCTGGGCTTTTGCTCTGGTCCCCAAAGGGCTGGGATGGTGGCTCAGAGCAGCCCCTCAACCCCCATCCTGGTGGGACCTTGCTCTTGTTCCCATCACGGCGCCAATGTTCTCTGCATCTTCTGTCCCTCTTCCCCTCTAGCAGCATTGGATGTGGAGCATGCGTGTGCCCGGGTGCAGTGTCCCCCGAAGGGCTCCCTGGATTTGGGGATGCTACCGAGGACCCAGAAGGCTGGACCCCAGCGCCAAGGGAGGTTGCACCCACTTAGTGACCACCATGGGGTTTGCCAACCCTCCCTGCC
The DNA here is from genome assembly GCF_000699245.1 of Pterocles gutturalis. Classification (NCBI taxonomy): domain Eukaryota; kingdom Metazoa; phylum Chordata; class Aves; order Pterocliformes; family Pteroclidae; genus Pterocles; species Pterocles gutturalis. Next base: position 125 of record NW_010147249.1, on the reverse strand, counting down.
TGCTGTGGGCAGTTGTGTCGGGACAGGATACGGCCATCCCCATTGTGTGCGGACCCCTCAAAGGCCATGCAGCAGGAAAGAGGTTAACAGGAAGGAGGCAGGCGAGGCGCTGGCTGCCAACTCCC
>NW_010147248.1:0-2450 GCF_000699245.1 Pterocles gutturalis | reverse complement strand
TATATTTATATATAATATAAAAATATTTTGTACTGTAAAAATATTTCTCATTAAAGCCTTTGCAAGCCTAGCTCACAGCTTACAGTTTCAATCGTTTAATGAAGTGTTAGAGCTTATTGTGTGCCACTGCATCATGACTGCAGCTTGTCTGAGAGTCTTTACAGAAGCTGCAGAGAGAGCGAAGAAAAATTGGGTATAATACATTAGGTATTTAAAATACATGTGCTTTATCTTCAGAATAAAATCTGTAACTCACCTTGAATATCCATCAATTTCTGAGCACCCTAACACACCAAGTGACCTGCACTTCTTTAATGAGCAAAGACATCCACAAAGAGGTATCTGTTTTGTTGCTAGGCACTCAAAAGCACACTTCAATTAGCACTACATTTTCTGCTCTAAAGCACTGGTCAGGGTATGGAGGACGGTACTGAGTCTAACAGATTACTAAGAATTGCATCATCTTGGTTTAGGTAATGCAATGATGTCATGTTCTGTCAAGCAGAATACACATTTCCCTGTAGAGGATGATCTCATGCCGTTAGGGATAGGTGAAAAAACAATCAGGACAATGCATTAAAAATTTAATTTAAAATTGTTATTCTGCTCCTTGATATTCTTTTCTCTGAAAGCTTTCAACTGTAAGGAAACTTAAAAAACAAGTAGCTGAAATGAGCAACTGCCTTCTTCTAATCTACCAGACTATGTTCTGTAGGCTTTAGGAAGCTTATTTTGCAATATTTTAGCTGAAAAAAATAATAAAGTTTTTTAAAACCCCTATGAGACAGGGATAGCGAATATAAAGATGATGCTACAATGATCTTTACAGGTACTAAGCAGTAAAAAATACAGCGGTTCAAGAAGGTCCATAACTATGCTCAGCAAGCTACCAAAAATGACCAAAGTCTCTCTGTATAGCAATAAAAGCAAAAATATATTTTGCCTTATATAAATGCAGTTGTTCCAGTGCTTTTGTTTTAATATGAAGATGATAAATAAAACAATGTTTTCACTCCACTCCAGCCTGGATTTACTTATTCTACCCAGACCTACTGAAAATAAATTCACATCATCACATATCACCACTGCCATACGAACCATCAGGTTTCTTTTTAAAGCAACATTTACTGGAATTGTGAACCAACAAGATAAATCAACGATATAGTGACAAAAATAATACCAAAGCGTCTCAGACAGGGAAGGAAGCAAATAACTGAGTTATCTCTAGTTACCAGCTGTATCTTGAAATATGCAAACCACAGGAGACAAAACACACTTGTTCAGTATATGCCAGCTGCCACAAAACAATGATTGTAAAAGTATTAAAATATGTCCAAAACAGAAACCAGTATCATAAAACATGACCTTAAAGATTAGAAAAGGGCAGTTTTCCACCTCACATGACTGCAAAGAAAATGTCAAGCATTCAAATAAGGTATTTTTATGTACGTAAGTATGTACATGGCACACTGCAATACTAATGCAGACATGCAAGTTAAGAATTTTCCATTCTACAATGTATAATGATAACCAATCATTATATAATTAACAATGGAAGGAAAATATAGAATCTGACCATGTGAAAAAAATGAAGACACTTGAAATACACCATTATGTTTTCTGTGTAGCATTATTCCCCTGTTAAATGCTGCTACCACTGACGGAAGCACACCAGTACTATGGCAGCCCTTCACATTACTTCTGGTTTGGATGTGATTGCTGGACACTGGGCCAGCACCCTGATCTTCCAAAAGCAAACAGACTTTTAGTTAGTCAGCACTCATCTGCAAAATCAGCAAGACCTGAAATTATTCTGACTAAATGGGACCCTTGCTTATTAATTCACCTATACCTATTAACCACATCACCCCTGCAACAGATAATAGCCTTGTCAGCCTCCTTAACGGTAAGGAAATGTTCAAATTGATTTGTTATTTTGGGTCATTTTCAAATCCACTAAGTGATGAGAAGCAGATAATTAAAGGAGAGAATTACAAATCGGAGAGTAAAAGCCGAGATTTACCAAGGGCTATCCTCCAAACCAGCGGGGACCAGACAGGCAGGACACAACCGACCTCGCACAGGGCCTGCTCCCGCTATCATTAGTCAGTCAGCGTGTCTGGGAGGCCCTCAGGCGTGCTCTCCCCTTCCCTGGTAGGAGCAGTACCAGAGGCAAGCGCCGCACCACCGCCCCTGTGCCCCCCATCTCGGCTCTCGCACGTTCGCTCTTTGTCAGCAACCGGGCGGTTGCAGAGCCATGTTCTAGACGGGGTTTAAAGCTTTATTTGGGTAGATCCAAATCAGGCCCTGTGTTGCCACAGTCTATCGGAGGGACGCCGGAAAGCAGTTTAAAATTAAACTTCCCCCCTTTTGTTTAGGCAGCTTCTCCACAAAAACAGGCTTAAAGGAACAAATTGTTTGCCTTAGGGCTGTGGAAAACTGTGAGTCCC